>NW_026047130.1:0-2500 GCF_023864275.1 Schistocerca cancellata | reverse complement strand
GGTTAGGTTAGGTTAGGTTAGGTTAGGTTAGGTTAGGTTAGGTTAGGTTAGGTTAGGTTAGGTTAGGTTAGGTTAGGTTAGGTTAGGTTAGGTTAGGTTAGGTTAGGTTAGGTTAGGTTAGGTTAGGTTAGGTTAGGTTAGGTTAGGTTAGGTTAGGTTAGGTTAGGTTAGGTTAGGTTAGGTTAGGTTAGGTTAGGTTAGGTTAGGTTAGGTTAGGTTAGGTTAGGTTAGGTTAGGTTAGGTTAGGTTAGGTTAGGTTAGGTTAGGTTAGGTTAGGTTAGGTTAGGTTAGGTTAGGTTAGGTTAGGTTAGGTTAGGTTAGGTTAGGTTAGGTTAGGTTAGGTTAGGTTAGGTTAGGTTAGGTTAGGTTAGGTTAGGTTAGGTTAGGTTAGGTTAGGTTAGGTTAGGTTAGGTTAGGTTAGGTTAGGTTAGGTTAGGTTAGGTTAGGTTAGGTTAGGTTAGGTTAGGTTAGGTTAGGTTAGGTTAGGTTAGGTTAGGTTAGGTTAGGTTAGGTTAGGTTAGGTTAGGTTAGGTTAGGTTAGGTTAGGTTAGGTTAGGTTAGGTCAGGTCAGGTCAGGTCAGGTCAGGTCAGGTCAGGTCAGGTCAGGTCAGGTCAGGTCAGGTCAGGTCAGGTCAGGTCAGGTCAGGTCAGGTCAGGTTAGGTTAGGTTAGGTTAGGTTAGGTTAGGTTAGGTTAGGTTAGGTTAGGTTAGGTTAGGTCAGGTCAGGTCAGGTCAGGTCAGGTTAGGTTAGGTCAGGTCAGGTCAGGTCAGGTCAGGTCAGGTCAGGTCAGGTTAGGTGAGGTTAGGTTAGGTTAGGTTAGGTTAGGTTAGGTTAGGTTAGGTTAGGTTAGGTTAGGTTAGGTTAGGTTAGGTTAGGTTAGGTTAGGTTAGGTTAGGTTAGGTTAGGTTAGGTTAGGTTAGGTTAGGTTAGGTTAGGTTAGGTTAGGTTAGGTTAGGTTAGGTTAGGTTAGGTTAGGTTAGGTTAGGTTAGGTTAGGTTAGGTTAGGTTAGGTTAGGTTAGGTTAGGTTAGGTTAGGTTAGGTTAGGTTAGGTTAGGTTAGGTTAGGTTAGGTTAGGTTAGGTTAGGTTAGGTTAGGTTAGGTTAGGTTAGGTTAGGTTAGGTTAGGTTAGGTTAGGTTAGGTTAGGTTAGGTTAGGTTAGGTTAGGTTAGGTTAGGTTAGGTTAGGTTAGGTTAGGTTAGGTTAGGTTAGGTTAGGTTAGGTTAGGTTAGGTTAGGTTAGGTTAGGTTAGGTTAGGTTAGGTTAGGTTAGGTTAGGTTAGGTTAGGTTAGGTTAGGTTAGGTTAGGTTAGGTTAGGTTAGGTTAGGTTAGGTTAGGTTAGGTTAGGTTAGGTTAGGTTAGGTTAGGTTAGGTTAGGTTAGGTTAGGTTAGGTTAGGTTAGGTTAGGTTAGGTTAGGTTAGGTTAGGTTAGGTTAGGTTAGGTTAGGTTAGGTTAGGTTAGGTTAGGTTAGGTTAGGTTAGGTTAGGTTAGGTTAGGTTAGGTTAGGTTAGGTTAGGTTAGGTTAGGTTAGGTTAGGTTAGGTTAGGTTAGGTTAGGTTAGGTTAGGTTAGGTTAGGTTAGGTTAGGTTAGGTTAGGTTAGGTTAGGTTAGGTTAGGTTAGGTTAGGTTAGGTTAGGTTAGGTTAGGTTAGGTTAGGTTAGGTTAGGTTAGGTTAGGTTAGGTTAGGTTAGGTTAGGTTAGGTTAGGTTAGGTTAGGTTAGGTTAGGTTAGGTTAGGTTAGGTTAGGTTAGGTTAGGTTAGGTTAGGTTAGGTTAGGTTAGGTTAGGTTAGGTTAGGTTAGGTTAGGTTAGGTTAGGTTAGGTTAGGTTAGGTTAGGTTAGGTTAGGTTAGGTTAGGTTAGGTTAGGTTAGGTTAGGTTAGGTTAGGTTAGGTTAGGTTAGGTCAGGTCAGGTCAGGTCAGGTCAGGTCAGGTCAGGTCAGGTCAGGTCAGGTCAGGTCAGGTCAGGTCAGGTCAGGTCAGGTCAGGTCAGGTCAGGTCAGGTCAGGTCAGGTCAGGTCAGGTCAGGTCAGGTCAGGTCAGGTCAGGTCAGGTCAGGTCAGGTCAGGTCAGGTCAGGTCAGGTCAGGTCAGGTCAGGTCAGGTCAGGTCAGGTCAGGTCAGGTCAGGTCAGGTCAGGTCAGGTCAGGTCAGGTCAGGTCAGGTCAGGTCAGGTCAGGTCAGGTCAGGTCAGGTCAGGTCAGGTCAGGTCAGGTCAGGTCAGGTCAGGTCAGGTCAGGTCAGGTCAGGTCAGGTCAGGTCAGGTCAGGTCAGGTCAGGTCAGTCAGGTCAGGTCAGGTCAGGTCAGGTCAGGTCAGGTCAGGTCAGGTCAGGTCAGGTCAGGTCAGGTCAGGTCAGGTCAGGTCAGGTCAGGTCAGGTCAGGTCAGGTCAGGTCAGGTCAGGTCAGGTCAGGTCAGGTCAGGTCAGGTCAGGTCAGGTCAGGTCAGGTCAGGTCAGGTCAGGTCAGGTCAGGTCAGGTCAGGTCAGGTCAGGTCAGGTCAG
>NW_026047129.1:0-91132 GCF_023864275.1 Schistocerca cancellata | reverse complement strand
TTTGTCGTTTTCAAAGTCTTCTTGGCAAACTTGGTTAGCACATTCTCCCTCAAACTGAGTTAATTACTGCATTTTCGTACCATTACAGTAGTTTAAAAGGCTTAAGGAAGCATCTTTGTCACAACAGAAAGGTAGTTTGAAAATTGGGCTGGCGACATAACAAAAAAAAAAAACAGGAAGGGAGCCAACAGCACCCGGGTTTCCCAGGCGGTCACCCATCCAAGTACTAGCCGTGCCCGATGATGCTTAACTTCGGTGATCGGACGAGAACCGGTGTATTCATCATGGTATGGCCGTTGGCGCTCATCTAATGTAGGAGCACGGCAGAATTCGCGTTCGGCTTTTCTCCCAACACACAAAATGTTAGTTTTCCGCCTCACACCAGGTGTCTGCGTAGTTTGCAATGCATTCGCACCATTCCTATACCTGTCCCTGTCCCCGTCCCGACTTGTCCCGACTTTGCTCGACTGCCGCTCGCTGCCGCTCGGGTCGTGGTCCATATGACAGCGCAAGCACGACAAACGTCTGCGGGACGAGACGAGACGAGACGAGACGAGACGACTAAGGAATAAATTCGTGGTTACAAATCAAATTTGGAACTCTACACTCCTACACAACAATAGGCGGTGACGTATTTCAGAAATCACCTGCCGATTCGTACTGTTTTGTCGTTTTCAAAGTCTTCTTGGCAAACTTGGTTAGCACATTCTCCCTCAAACTGAGTTAATTACTGCATTTTCGTACCATTACAGTAGTTTAAAAGGCTTAAGGAAGCATCTTTGTCACAACAGAAAGGTAGTTTGAAAATTGGGCTGGCGACATAACAAAAAAAAAAACAGGAAGGGAGCCAACAGCACCCGGGTTTCCCAGGCGGTCACCCATCCAAGTACTAGCCGTGCCCGATGATGCTTAACTTCGGTGATCGGACGAGAACCGGTGTATTCATCATGGTATGGCCGTTGGCGCTCATCTAATGTAGGAGCACGGCAGAATTCGCGTTCGGCTTTTCTCCCAACACACAAAATGTTAGTTTTCCGCCTCACACCAGGTGTCTGCGTAGTTTGCAATGCATTCGCACCATTCCTATACCTGTCCCTGTCCCCGTCCCGACTTGTCCCGACTTTGCTCGACTGCCGCTCGCTGCCGCTCGGGTCGTGGTCCATATGACAGCGCAAGCACGACAAACGTCTGCGGGACGAGACGAGACGAGACGAGACGAGACGACTAAGGAATAAATTCGTGGTTACAAATCAAATTTGGAACTCTACACTCCTACACAACAATAGGCGGTGACGTATTTCAGAAATCACCTGCCGATTCGTACTGTTTTGTCGTTTTCAAAGTCTTCTTGGCAAACTTGGTTAGCACATTCTCCCTCAAACTGAGTTAATTACTGCATTTTCGTACCATTACAGTAGTTTAAAAGGCTTAAGGAAGCATCTTTGTCACAACAGAAAGGTAGTTTGAAAATTGGGCTGGCGACATAACAAAAAAAAAAACAGGAAGGGAGCCAACAGCACCCGGGTTTCCCAGGCGGTCACCCATCCAAGTACTAGCCGTGCCCGATGATGCTTAACTTCGGTGATCGGACGAGAACCGGTGTATTCATCATGGTATGGCCGTTGGCGCTCATCTAATGTAGGAGCACGGCAGAATTCGCGTTCGGCTTTTCTCCCAACACACAAAATGTTAGTTTTCCGCCTCACACCAGGTGTCTGCGTAGTTTGCAATGCATTCGCACCATTCCTATACCTGTCCCTGTCCCCGTCCCGACTTGTCCCGACTTTGCTCGACTGCCGCTCGCTGCCGCTCGGGTCGTGGTCCATATGACAGCGCAAGCACGACAAACGTCTGCGGGACGAGACGAGACGAGACGAGACGAGACGACTAAGGAATAAATTCGTGGTTACAAATCAAATTTGGAACTCTACACTCCTACACAACAATAGGCGGTGACGTATTTCAGAAATCACCTGCCGATTCGTACTGTTTTGTCGTTTTCAAAGTCTTCTTGGCAAACTTGGTTAGCACATTCTCCCTCAAACTGAGTTAATTACTGCATTTTCGTACCATTACAGTAGTTTAAAAGGCTTAAGGAAGCATCTTTGTCACAACAGAAAGGTAGTTTGAAAATTGGGCTGGCGACATAACAAAAAAAAAACAGGAAGGGAGCCAACAGCACCCGGGTTTCCCAGGCGGTCACCCATCCAAGTACTAGCCGTGCCCGATGATGCTTAACTTCGGTGATCGGACGAGAACCGGTGTATTCATCATGGTATGGCCGTTGGCGCTCATCTAATGTAGGAGCACGGCAGAATTCGCGTTCGGCTTTTCTCCCAACACACAAAATGTTAGTTTTCGGCCGCATTTGACGAAAGCGCTTCCTTCCGCAACCGCCAGTTCCTCATGGACGGCGCGGGGAGGCGCGCCCGGCGTCCCAGCAGAGTGACGGCCGAATTGGCGGGCGCACCGCCGCGTGTGTGAGACGCACTGCTGCTCGTTGCACCCCCTGTCATTCGCTGGGCGCGTGCAGCCTTCGACACTAGCGGAGGACGCATCTTGTCCCTGGTGTTCAGCGGAAGGCCTGTGCGGGGTGTGGCAGTGTCGTGCTGGAGGGCCAACTGGTAGCGATGTGGGCTTCCTCGCCTCGCCTCGCCTCGCCTCGCCTCGCCTCACACCAGGTGTCTGCGTAGTTTGCAGTGCATTCGCACCATTCCTATCCCTGTCCCTGTCCCCGTCCCGACTTGTCCCGACTTTGCTCGACTGCCGCTCGCTGCCGCTCGCTGCCACTCGGGTCGTGGTCCATATGACAGCGCAAGCACGACAAACGTCTGCGGGACGAGACGAGACGAGGCGAGACGAGACGACTAAGGAATAAATTCGTGGTTACAAATCAAATTTGGAACTCTACACTCCTACACAACAATAGGCGGTGACGTATTTCAGAAATCACCTGCCGATTCGTACTGTTTTGTCGTTTTCAAAGTCTTCTTGGCAAACTTGGTTAGCACATTCTCCCTCAAACTGAGTTAATTACTGCATTTTCGTACCATTACAGTAGTTTAAAAAGGCTTAAGGAAGCATCTTTGTCACAACAGAAAGGTAGTTTGAAAATTGGGCTGGCGACATAACAAAAAGAAAAACAGGAAGGGAGCCAACAGCACCCGGGTTTCCCAGGCGGTCACCCATCCAAGTACTAGCCGTGCCCGATGATGCTTAACTTCGGTGATCGGACGAGAACCGGTGTATTCATCATGGTATGGCCGTTGGCGCTCATCTAATGTAGGAGCACGGCAGAATTCGCGTTCGGCTTTTCTCCCAACACACAAAATGTTAGTTTTCGGCCGCATTTGACGAAAGCGCTTCCTTCCGCAACCGCCAGTTCCTCATGGACGGCGCGGGGAGGCGCGCCCGGCGTCCCAGCAGAGTGACGGCCGAATTGGCGGGCGCACCGCCGCGTGTGTGAGACGCACTGCTGCTCGTTGCACCCCCTGTCATTCGCTGGGCGCGTGCAGCCTTCGACGCAAGCGGAGGACGCATCTTGTCCCTGGTGTTCAGCGGAAGGCCTGTGCGGGGTGTGGCAGTGTCGTGCTGGAGGGCCCACTGGTAGCGATGTGGGCTTCCTCGCCTCGCCTCGCCTCGCCTCGCCTCGCCTCACACCAGGTGTCTGCGTAGTTTGCAGTGCATTCGCACCATTCCTATCCCTGTCCCTGTCCCCGTCCCGACTTGTCCCGACTTTGCTCGACTGCCGCTCGCTGCCGCTCGGGTCGTGGTCCATATGACAGCGCAAGCACGACAAACGTCTGCGGGACGAGACGAGACGAGACGAGACGAGACGACTAAGGAATAAATTCGTGGTTACAAATCAAATTTGGAACTCTACACTCCTACACAACAATAGGCGGTGACGTATTTCAGAAATCACCTGCCGATTCGTACTGTTTTGTCGTTTTCAAAGTCTTCTTGGCAAACTTGGTTAGCACATTCTCCCTCAAACTGAGTTAATTACTGCATTTTCGTACCATTACAGTAGTTTAAAAGGCTTAAGGAAGCATCTTTGTCACAACAGAAAGGTAGTTTGAAAATTGGGGCTGGCGACATAACAAAAAAAAAAACAGGAAGGGAGCCAACAGCACCCGGGTTTCCCAGGCGGTCACCCATCCAAGTACTAGCCGTGCCCGATGATGCTTAACTTCGGTGATCGGACGAGAACCGGTGTATTCATCATGGTATGGCCGTTGGCGCTCATCTAATGTAGGAGCACGGCAGAATTCGCGTTCGGCTTTTCTCCCAACACACAAAATGTTAGTTTTCCGCCTCACACCAGGTGTCTGCGTAGTTTGCAATGCATTCGCACCATTCCTATACCTGTCCCTGTCCCCGTCCCGACTTGTCCCGACTTTGCTCGACTGCCGCTCGCTGCCGCTCGGGTCGTGGTCCATATGACAGCGCAAGCACGACAAACGTCTGCGGGACGAGACGAGACGAGACGAGACGAGACGACTAAGGAATAAATTCGTGGTTACAAATCAAATTTGGAACTCTACACTCCTACACAACAATAGGCGGTGACGTATTTCAGAAATCACCTGCCGATTCGTACTGTTTTGTCGTTTTCAAAGTCTTCTTGGCAAACTTGGTTAGCACATTCTCCCTCAAACTGAGTTAATTACTGCATTTTCGTACCATTACAGTAGTTTAAAAGGCTTAAGGAAGCATCTTTGTCACAACAGAAAGGTAGTTTGAAAATTGGGGCTGGCGACATAACAAAAAAAAAAACAGGAAGGGAGCCAACAGCACCCGGGTTTCCCAGGCGGTCACCCATCCAAGTACTAGCCGTGCCCGATGATGCTTAACTTCGGTGATCGGACGAGAACCGGTGTATTCATCATGGTATGGCCGTTGGCGCTCATCTAATGTAGGAGCACGGCAGAATTCGCGTTCGGCTTTTCTCCCAACACACAAAATGTTAGTTTTCGGCCGCATTTGACGAAAGCGCTTCCTTCCGCAACCGCCAGTTCCTCATGGACGGCGCGGGGAGGCGCGCCCGGCGTCCCAGCAGAGTGACGGCCGAATTGGCGGGCGCACCGCCGCGTGTGTGAGACGCAGTGCTGCTCGTTGCACCCCCTGTCATTCGCTGGGCGCGTGCAGCCTTCGACACTAGCGGAGGACGCATCTTGTCCCTGGTGTTCAGCGGAAGGCCTGTGCGGGGTGTGGCAGTGTCGTGCTGGAGGGCCAACTGGTAGCGATGTGGGCTTCCTCGCCTCGCCTCGCCTCGCCTCGCCTCGCCTCACACCAGGTGTCTGCGTAGTTTGCAGTGCATTCGCACCATTCCTATCCCTGTCCCTGTCCCCGTCCCGACTTGTCCCGACTTTGCTCGACTGCCGCTCGCTGCCGCTCGCTGCCACTCGGGTCGTGGTCCATATGACAGCGCAAGCACGACAAACGTCTGCGGGACGAGACGAGACGAGGCGAGACGAGACGACTAAGGAATAAATTCGTGGTTACAAATCAAATTTGGAACTCTACACTCCTACACAACAATAGGCGGTGACGTATTTCAGAAATCACCTGCCGATTCGTACTGTTTTGTCGTTTTCAAAGTCTTCTTGGCAAACTTGGTTAGCACATTCTCCCTCAAACTGAGTTAATTACTGCATTTTCGTACCATTACAGTAGTTTAAAAGGCTTAAGGAAGCATCTTTGTCACAACAGAAAGGTAGTTTGAAAATTGGGCTGGCGACATAACAAAAAAAAAACAGGAAGGGAGCCAACAGCACCCGGGTTTCCCAGGCGGTCACCCATCCAAGTACTAGCCGTGCCCGATGATGCTTAACTTCGGTGATCGGACGAGAACCGGTGTATTCATCATGGTATGGCCGTTGGCGCTCATCTAATGTAGGAGCACGGCAGAATTCGCGTTCGGCTTTTCTCCCAACACACAAAATGTTAGTTTTCGGCCGCATTTGACGAAAGCGCTTCCTTCCGCAACCGCCAGTTCCCTCATGGACGGCGCGGGGAGGCGCGCCCCGGCGTCCCAGCAGAGTGACGGCCGAATTGGCGGGCGCACCGCCGCGTGTGTGAGACGCACTGCTGCTCGTTGCACCCCCTGTCATTCGCTGGGCGCGTGCAGCCTTCGACACAAGCGGAGGACGCATCTTGTCCCTGGTGTTCAGCGGAAGGCCTGTGCGGGGTGTGGCAGTGTCGTGCTGGAGGGCCCACTGGTAGCGATGTGGGCTTCCTCGCCTCGCCTCGCCTCGCCTCGCCTCGCCTCACACCAGGTGTCTGCGTAGTTTGCAGTGCATTCGCACCATTCCTATCCCTTTCCCTGTCCCCGTCCCGACTTGTCCCGACTTTGCTCGACTGCCGCTCGCTGCCGCTCGGGTCGTGGTCCATATGACAGCGCAAGCACGACAAACGTCTGCGGGACGAGACGAGACGAGACGAGACGAGACGACTAAGGAATAAATTCGTGGTTACAAATCAAATTTGGAACTCTACACTCCTACACAACAATAGGCGGTGACGTATTTCAGAAATCACCTGCCGATTCGTACTGTTTTGTCGTTTTCAAAGTCTTCTTGGCAAACTTGGTTAGCACATTCTCCCTCAAACTGAGTTAATTACTGCATTTTCGTACCATTACAGTAGTTTAAAAGGCTTAAGGAAGCATCTTTGTCACAACAGAAAGGTAGTTTGAAAATTGGGCTGGCGACATAACAAAAAAAAAAACAGGAAGGGAGCCAACAGCACCCGGGTTTCCCAGGCGGTCACCCATCCAAGTACTAGCCGTGCCCGATGATGCTTAACTTCGGTGATCGGACGAGAACCGGTGTATTCATCATGGTATGGCCGTTGGCGCTCATCTAATGTAGGAGCACGGCAGAATTCGCGTTCGGCTTTTCTCCCAACACACAAAATGTTAGTTTTCCGCCTCACACCAGGTGTCTGCGTAGTTTGCAATGCATTCGCACCATTCCTATACCTGTCCCTGTCCCCGTCCCGACTTGTCCCGACTTTGCTCGACTGCCGCTCGCTGCCGCTCGGGTCGTGGTCCATATGACAGCGCAAGCACGACAAACGTCTGCGGGACGAGACGAGACGAGACGAGACGAGACGACTAAGGAATAAATTCGTGGTTACAAATCAAATTTGGAACTCTACACTCCTACACAACAATAGGCGGTGACGTATTTCAGAAATCACCTGCCGATTCGTACTGTTTTGTCGTTTTCAAAGTCTTCTTGGCAAACTTGGTTAGCACATTCTCCCTCAAACTGAGTTAATTACTGCATTTTCGTACCATTACAGTAGTTTAAAAGGCTTAAGGAAGCATCTTTGTCACAACAGAAAGGTAGTTTGAAAATTGGGCTGGCGACATAACAAAAAAAAAACAGGAAGGGAGCCAACAGCACCCGGGTTTCCCAGGCGGTCACCCATCCAAGTACTAGCCGTGCCCGATGATGCTTAACTTCGGTGATCGGACGAGAACCGGTGTATTCATCATGGTATGGCCGTTGGCGCTCATCTAATGTAGGAGCACGGCAGAATTCGCGTTCGGCTTTTCTCCCAACACACAAAATGTTAGTTTTCGGCCGCATTTGACGAAAGCGCTTCCTTCCGCAACCGCCAGTTCCTCATGGACGGCGCGGGGAGGCGCGCCCGGCGTCCCAGCAGAGTGACGGCCGAATTGGCGGGCGCACCGCCGCGTGTGTGAGACGCAGTGCTGCTCGTTGCACCCCCTGTCATTCGCTGGGCGCGTGCAGCCTTCGACACTAGCGGAGGACGCATCTTGTCCCTGGTGTTCAGCGGAAGGCCTGTGCGGGGTGTGGCAGTGTCGTGCTGGAGGGCCAACTGGTAGCGATGTGGGCTTCCTCGCCTCGCCTCGCCTCGCCTCGCCTCGCCTCACACCAGGTGTCTGCGTAGTTTGCAGTGCATTCGCACCATTCCTATCCCTGTCCCTGTCCCCGTCCCGACTTGTCCCGACTTTGCTCGACTGCCGCTCGCTGCCGCTCGCTGCCACTCGGGTCGTGGTCCATATGACAGCGCAAGCACGACAAACGTCTGCGGGACGAGACGAGACGAGGCGAGACGAGACGACTAAGGAATAAATTCGTGGTTACAAATCAAATTTGGAACTCTACACTCCTACACAACAATAGGCGGTGACGTATTTCAGAAATCACCTGCCGATTCGTACTGTTTTGTCGTTTTCAAAGTCTTCTTGGCAAACTTGGTTAGCACATTCTCCCTCAAACTGAGTTAATTACTGCATTTTCGTACCATTACAGTAGTTTAAAAGGCTTAAGGAAGCATCTTTGTCACAACAGAAAGGTAGTTTGAAAATTGGGCTGGCGACATAACAAAAAAAAAACAGGAAGGGAGCCAACAGCACCCGGGTTTCCCAGGCGGTCACCCATCCAAGTACTAGCCGTGCCCGATGATGCTTAACTTCGGTGATCGGACGAGAACCGGTGTATTCATCATGGTATGGCCGTTGGCGCTCATCTAATGTAGGAGCACGGCAGAATTCGCGTTCGGCTTTTCTCCCAACACACAAAATGTTAGTTTTCGGCCGCATTTGACGAAAGCGCTTCCTTCCGCAACCGCCAGTTCCTCATGGACGGCGCGGGGAGGCGCGCCCGGCGTCCCAGCAGAGTGACGGCCGAATTGGCGGGCGCACCGCCGCGTGTGTGAGACGCACTGCTGCTCGTTGCACCCCCTGTCATTCGCTGGGCGCGTGCAGCCTTCGACGCAAGCGGAGGACGCATCTTGTCCCTGGTGTTCAGCGGAAGGCCTGTGCGGGGTGTGGCAGTGTCGTGCTGGAGGGCCCACTGGTAGCGATGTGGGCTTCCTCGCCTCGCCTCGCCTCGCCTCGCCTCGCCTCACACCAGGTGTCTGCGTAGTTTGCAGTGCATTCGCACCATTCCTATCCCTGTCCCTGTCCCCGTCCCGACTTGTCCCGACTTTGCTCGACTGCCGCTCGCTGCCGCTCGGGTCGTGGTCCATATGACAGCGCAAGCACGACAAACGTCTGCGGGACGAGACGAGACGAGACGAGACGAGACGACTAAGGAATAAATTCGTGGTTACAAATCAAATTTGGAACTCTACACTCCTACACAACAATAGGCGGTGACGTATTTCAGAAATCACCTGCCGATTCGTACTGTTTTGTCGTTTTCAAAGTCTTCTTGGCAAACTTGGTTAGCACATTCTCCCTCAAACTGAGTTAATTACTGCATTTTCGTACCATTACAGTAGTTTAAAAGGCTTAAGGAAGCATCTTTGTCACAACAGAAAGGTAGTTTGAAAATTGGGCTGGCGACATAACAAAAAAAAAAACAGGAAGGGAGCCAACAGCACCCGGGTTTCCCAGGCGGTCACCCATCCAAGTACTAGCCGTGCCCGATGATGCTTAACTTCGGTGATCGGACGAGAACCGGTGTATTCATCATGGTATGGCCGTTGGCGCTCATCTAATGTAGGAGCACGGCAGAATTCGCGTTCGGCTTTTCTCCCAACACACAAAATGTTAGTTTTCCGCCTCACACCAGGTGTCTGCGTAGTTTGCAATGCATTCGCACCATTCCTATACCTGTCCCTGTCCCCGTCCCGACTTGTCCCGACTTTGCTCGACTGCCGCTCGCTGCCGCTCGGGTCGTGGTCCATATGACAGCGCAAGCACGACAAACGTCTGCGGGACGAGACGAGACGAGACGAGACGAGACGACTAAGGAATAAATTCGTGGTTACAAATCAAATTTGGAACTCTACACTCCTACACAACAATAGGCGGTGACGTATTTCAGAAATCACCTGCCGATTCGTACTGTTTTGTCGTTTTCAAAGTCTTCTTGGCAAACTTGGTTAGCACATTCTCCCTCAAACTGAGTTAATTACTGCATTTTCGTACCATTACAGTAGTTTAAAAGGCTTAAGGAAGCATCTTTGTCACAACAGAAAGGTAGTTTGAAAATTGGGCTGGCGACATAACAAAAAAAAAAACAGGAAGGGAGCCAACAGCACCCGGGTTTCCCAGGCGGTCACCCATCCAAGTACTAGCCGTGCCCGATGATGCTTAACTTCGGTGATCGGACGAGAACCGGTGTATTCATCATGGTATGGCCGTTGGCGCTCATCTAATGTAGGAGCACGGCAGAATTCGCGTTCGGCTTTTCTCCCAACACACAAAATGTTAGTTTTCGGCCGCATTTGACGAAAGCGCTTCCTTCCGCAACCGCCAGTTCCTCATGGACGGCGCGGGGAGGCGCGCCCGGCGTCCCAGCAGAGTGACGGCCGAATTGGCGGGCGCACCGCCGCGTGTGTGAGACGCAGTGCTGCTCGTTGCACCCCCTGTCATTCGCTGGGCGCGTGCAGCCTTCGACACTAGCGGAGGACGCATCTTGTCCCTGGTGTTCAGCGGAAGGCCTGTGCGGGGTGTGGCAGTGTCGTGCTGGAGGGCCAACTGGTAGCGATGTGGGCTTCCTCGCCTCGCCTCGCCTCGCCTCGCCTCGCCTCACACCAGGTGTCTGCGTAGTTTGCAGTGCATTCGCACCATTCCTATCCCTGTCCCTGTCCCCGTCCCGACTTGTCCCGACTTTGCTCGACTGCCGCTCGCTGCCGCTCGCTGCCACTCGGGTCGTGGTCCATATGACAGCGCAAGCACGACAAACGTCTGCGGGACGAGACGAGACGAGGCGAGACGAGACGACTAAGGAATAAATTCGTGGTTACAAATCAAATTTGGAACTCTACACTCCTACACAACAATAGGCGGTGACGTATTTCAGAAATCACCTGCCGATTCGTACTGTTTTGTCGTTTTCAAAGTCTTCTTGGCAAACTTGGTTAGCACATTCTCCCTCAAACTGAGTTAATTACTGCATTTTCGTACCATTACAGTAGTTTAAAAGGCTTAAGGAAGCATCTTTGTCACAACAGAAAGGTAGTTTGAAAATTGGGCTGGCGACATAACAAAAAAAAAACAGGAAGGGAGCCAACAGCACCCGGGTTTCCCAGGCGGTCACCCATCCAAGTACTAGCCGTGCCCGATGATGCTTAACTTCGGTGATCGGACGAGAACCGGTGTATTCATCATGGTATGGCCGTTGGCGCTCATCTAATGTAGGAGCACGGCAGAATTCGCGTTCGGCTTTTCTCCCAACACACAAAATGTTAGTTTTCGGCCGCATTTGACGAAAGCGCTTCCTTCCGCAACCGCCAGTTCCTCATGGACGGCGCGGGGAGGCGCGCCCGGCGTCCCAGCAGAGTGACGGCCGAATTGGCGGGCGCACCGCCGCGTGTGTGAGACGCACTGCTGCTCGTTGCACCCCCTGTCATTCGCTGGGCGCGTGCAGCCTTCGACACAAGCGGAGGACGCATCTTGTCCCTGGTGTTCAGCGGAAGGCCTGTGCGGGGTGTGGCAGTGTCGTGCTGGAGGGCCCACTGGTAGCGATGTGGGCTTCCTCGCCTCGCCTCGCCTCGCCTCGCCTCGCCTCACACCAGGTGTCTGCGTAGTTTGCAGTGCATTCGCACCATTCCTATCCCTTTCCCTGTCCCCGTCCCGACTTGTCCCGACTTTGCTCGACTGCCGCTCGCTGCCGCTCGGGTCGTGGTCCATATGACAGCGCAAGCACGACAAACGTCTGCGGGACGAGACGAGACGAGACGAGACGAGACGACTAAGGAATAAATTCGTGGTTACAAATCAAATTTGGAACTCTACACTCCTACACAACAATAGGCGGTGACGTATTTCAGAAATCACCTGCCGATTCGTACTGTTTTGTCGTTTTCAAAGTCTTCTTGGCAAACTTGGTTAGCACATTCTCCCTCAAACTGAGTTAATTACTGCATTTTCGTACCATTACAGTAGTTTAAAAGGCTTAAGGAAGCATCTTTGTCACAACAGAAAGGTAGTTTGAAAATTGGGCTGGCGACATAACAAAAAAAAAAACAGGAAGGGAGCCAACAGCACCCGGGTTTCCCAGGCGGTCACCCATCCAAGTACTAGCCGTGCCCGATGATGCTTAACTTCGGTGATCGGACGAGAACCGGTGTATTCATCATGGTATGGCCGTTGGCGCTCATCTAATGTAGGAGCACGGCAGAATTCGCGTTCGGCTTTTCTCCCAACACACAAAATGTTAGTTTTCCGCCTCACACCAGGTGTCTGCGTAGTTTGCAATGCATTCGCACCATTCCTATCCCTGTCCCTGTCCCCGTCCCGACTTGTCCCGACTTTGCTCGACTGCCGCTCGCTGCCGCTCGGGTCGTGGTCCATATGACAGCGCAAGCACGACAAACGTCTGCGGGACGAGACGAGACGAGACGAGACGAGACGACTAAGGAATAAATTCGTGGTTACAAATCAAATTTGGAACTCTACACTCCTACACAACAATAGGCGGTGACGTATTTCAGAAATCACCTGCCGATTCGTACTGTTTTGTCGTTTTCAAAGTCTTCTTGGCAAACTTGGTTAGCACATTCTCCCTCAAACTGAGTTAATTACTGCATTTTCGTACCATTACAGTAGTTTAAAAGGCTTAAGGAAGCATCTTTGTCACAACAGAAAGGTAGTTTGAAAATTGGGCTGGCGACATAACAAAAAAAAAAACAGGAAGGGAGCCAACAGCACCCGGGTTTCCCAGGCGGTCACCCATCCAAGTACTAGCCGTGCCCGATGATGCTTAACTTCGGTGATCGGACGAGAACCGGTGTATTCATCATGGTATGGCCGTTGGCGCTCATCTAATGTAGGAGCACGGCAGAATTCGCGTTCGGCTTTTCTCCCAACACACAAAATGTTAGTTTTCCGCCTCACACCAGGTGTCTGCGTAGTTTGCAATGCATTCGCACCATTCCTATACCTGTCCCTGTCCCCGTCCCGACTTGTCCCGACTTTGCTCGACTGCCGCTCGCTGCCGCTCGGGTCGTGGTCCATATGACAGCGCAAGCACGACAAACGTCTGCGGGACGAGACGAGACGAGACGAGACGAGACGACTAAGGAATAAATTCGTGGTTACAAATCAAATTTGGAACTCTACACTCCTACACAACAATAGGCGGTGACGTATTTCAGAAATCACCTGCCGATTCGTACTGTTTTGTCGTTTTCAAAGTCTTCTTGGCAAACTTGGTTAGCACATTCTCCCTCAAACTGAGTTAATTACTGCATTTTCGTACCATTACAGTAGTTTAAAAGGCTTAAGGAAGCATCTTTGTCACAACAGAAAGGTAGTTTGAAAATTGGGCTGGCGACATAACAAAAAAAAAACAGGAAGGGAGCCAACAGCACCCGGGTTTCCCAGGCGGTCACCCATCCAAGTACTAGCCGTGCCCGATGATGCTTAACTTCGGTGATCGGACGAGAACCGGTGTATTCATCATGGTATGGCCGTTGGCGCTCATCTAATGTAGGAGCACGGCAGAATTCGCGTTCGGCTTTTCTCCCAACACACAAAATGTTAGTTTTCGGCCGCATTTGACGAAAGCGCTTCCTTCCGCAACCGCCAGTTCCTCATGGACGGCGCGGGGAGGCGCGCCCGGCGTCCCAGCAGAGTGACGGCCGAATTGGCGGGCGCACCGCCGCGTGTGTGAGACGCACTGCTGCTCGTTGCACCCCCTGTCATTCGCTGGGCGCGTGCAGCCTTCGACACTAGCGGAGGACGCATCTTGTCCCTGGTGTTCAGCGGAAGGCCTGTGCGGGGTGTGGCAGTGTCGTGCTGGAGGGCCAACTGGTAGCGATGTGGGCTTCCTCGCCTCGCCTCGCCTCGCCTCGCCTCGCCTCACACCAGGTGTCTGCGTAGTTTGCAGTGCATTCGCACCATTCCTATCCCTGTCCCTGTCCCCGTCCCGACTTGTCCCGACTTTGCTCGACTGCCGCTCGCTGCCGCTCGCTGCCACTCGGGTCGTGGTCCATATGACAGCGCAAGCACGACAAACGTCTGCGGGACGAGACGAGACGAGGCGAGACGAGACGACTAAGGAATAAATTCGTGGTTACAAATCAAATTTGGAACTCTACACTCCTACACAACAATAGGCGGTGACGTATTTCAGAAATCACCTGCCGATTCGTACTGTTTTGTCGTTTTCAAAGTCTTCTTGGCAAACTTGGTTAGCACATTCTCCCTCAAACTGAGTTAATTACTGCATTTTCGTACCATTACAGTAGTTTAAAAGGCTTAAGGAAGCATCTTTGTCACAACAGAAAGGTAGTTTGAAAATTGGGCTGGCGACATAACAAAAAAAAAACAGGAAGGGAGCCAACAGCACCCGGGTTTCCCAGGCGGTCACCCATCCAAGTACTAGCCGTGCCCGATGATGCTTAACTTCGGTGATCGGACGAGAACCGGTGTATTCATCATGGTATGGCCGTTGGCGCTCATCTAATGTAGGAGCACGGCAGAATTCGCGTTCGGCTTTTCTCCCAACACACAAAATGTTAGTTTTCGGCCGCATTTGACGAAAGCGCTTCCTTCCGCAACCGCCAGTTCCTCATGGACGGCGCGGGGAGGCGCGCCCGGCGTCCCAGCAGAGTGACGGCCGAATTGGCGGGCGCACCGCCGCGTGTGTGAGACGCACTGCTGCTCGTTGCACCCCCTGTCATTCGCTGGGCGCGTGCAGCCTTCGACGCAAGCGGAGGACGCATCTTGTCCCTGGTGTTCAGCGGAAGGCCTGTGCGGGGTGTGGCAGTGTCGTGCTGGAGGGCCCACTGGTAGCGATGTGGGCTTCCTCGCCTCGCCTCGCCTCGCCTCGCCTCGCCTCACACCAGGTGTCTGCGTAGTTTGCAGTGCATTCGCACCATTCCTATCCCTGTCCCTGTCCCCGTCCCGACTTGTCCCGACTTTGCTCGACTGCCGCTCGCTGCCGCTCGGGTCGTGGTCCATATGACAGCGCAAGCACGACAAACGTCTGCGGGACGAGACGAGACGAGACGAGACGAGACGACTAAGGAATAAATTCGTGGTTACAAATCAAATTTGGAACTCTACACTCCTACACAACAATAGGCGGTGACGTATTTCAGAAATCACCTGCCGATTCGTACTGTTTTGTCGTTTTCAAAGTCTTCTTGGCAAACTTGGTTAGCACATTCTCCCTCAAACTGAGTTAATTACTGCATTTTCGTACCATTACAGTAGTTTAAAAGGCTTAAGGAAGCATCTTTGTCACAACAGAAAGGTAGTTTGAAAATTGGGCTGGCGACATAACAAAAAAAAAAACAGGAAGGGAGCCAACAGCACCCGGGTTTCCCAGGCGGTCACCCATCCAAGTACTAGCCGTGCCCGATGATGCTTAACTTCGGTGATCGGACGAGAACCGGTGTATTCATCATGGTATGGCCGTTGGCGCTCATCTAATGTAGGAGCACGGCAGAATTCGCGTTCGGCTTTTCTCCCAACACACAAAATGTTAGTTTTCCGCCTCACACCAGGTGTCTGCGTAGTTTGCAATGCATTCGCACCATTCCTATACCTGTCCCTGTCCCCGTCCCGACTTGTCCCGACTTTGCTCGACTGCCGCTCGCTGCCGCTCGGGTCGTGGTCCATATGACAGCGCAAGCACGACAAACGTCTGCGGGACGAGACGAGACGAGACGAGACGAGACGACTAAGGAATAAATTCGTGGTTACAAATCAAATTTGGAACTCTACACTCCTACACAACAATAGGCGGTGACGTATTTCAGAAATCACCTGCCGATTCGTACTGTTTTGTCGTTTTCAAAGTCTTCTTGGCAAACTTGGTTAGCACATTCTCCCTCAAACTGAGTTAATTACTGCATTTTCGTACCATTACAGTAGTTTAAAAGGCTTAAGGAAGCATCTTTGTCACAACAGAAAGGTAGTTTGAAAATTGGGCTGGCGACATAACAAAAAAAAAAACAGGAAGGGAGCCAACAGCACCCGGGTTTCCCAGGCGGTCACCCATCCAAGTACTAGCCGTGCCCGATGATGCTTAACTTCGGTGATCGGACGAGAACCGGTGTATTCATCATGGTATGGCCGTTGGCGCTCATCTAATGTAGGAGCACGGCAGAATTCGCGTTCGGCTTTTCTCCCAACACACAAAATGTTAGTTTTCCGCCTCACACCAGGTGTCTGCGTAGTTTGCAATGCATTCGCACCATTCCTATACCTGTCCCTGTCCCCGTCCCGACTTGTCCCGACTTTGCTCGACTGCCGCTCGCTGCCGCTCGGGTCGTGGTCCATATGACAGCGCAAGCACGACAAACGTCTGCGGGACGAGACGAGACGAGACGAGACGAGACGACTAAGGAATAAATTCGTGGTTACAAATCAAATTTGGAACTCTACACTCCTACACAACAATAGGCGGTGACGTATTTCAGAAATCACCTGCCGATTCGTACTGTTTTGTCGTTTTCAAAGTCTTCTTGGCAAACTTGGTTAGCACATTCTCCCTCAAACTGAGTTAATTACTGCATTTTCGTACCATTAC
Organism: Schistocerca cancellata; assembly: GCF_023864275.1. NCBI lineage: Eukaryota > Metazoa > Arthropoda > Insecta > Orthoptera > Acrididae > Schistocerca > Schistocerca cancellata. The sequence continues at coordinate 74,657 of NW_026047129.1, read as the reverse complement.
AGTAGTTTAAAAGGCTTAAGGAAGCATCTTTGTCACAACAGAAAGGTAGTTTGAAAATTGGGCTGGCGACATAACAAAAAAAAAAACAGGAAGGGAGCCAACAGCACCCGGGTTTCCCAGGCGGTCACCCATCCAAGTACTAGCCGTGCCCGATGATGCTTAACTTCGGTGATCGGACGAGAACCGGTGTATTCATCATGGTATGGCCGTTGGCGCTCATCTAATGTAGGAGCACGGCAGAATTCGCGTTCGGCTTTTCTCCCAACACACAAAATGTTAGTTTTCCGCCTCACACCAGGTGTCTGCGTAGTTTGCAATGCATTCGCACCATTCCTATACCTGTCCCTGTCCCCGTCCCGACTTGTCCCGACTTTGCTCGACTGCCGCTCGCTGCCGCTCGGGTCGTGGTCCATATGACAGCGCAAGCACGACAAACGTCTGCGGGACGAGACGAGACGAGACGAGACGAGACGACTAAGGAATAAATTCGTGGTTACAAATCAAATTTGGAACTCTACACTCCTACACAACAATAGGCGGTGACGTATTTCAGAAATCACCTGCCGATTCGTACTGTTTTGTCGTTTTCAAAGTCTTCTTGGCAAACTTGGTTAGCACATTCTCCCTCAAACTGAGTTAATTACTGCATTTTCGTACCATTACAGTAGTTTAAAAGGCTTAAGGAAGCATCTTTGTCACAACAGAAAGGTAGTTTGAAAATTGGGCTGGCGACATAACAAAAAAAAAACAGGAAGGGAGCCAACAGCACCCGGGTTTCCCAGGCGGTCACCCATCCAAGTACTAGCCGTGCCCGATGATGCTTAACTTCGGTGATCGGACGAGAACCGGTGTATTCATCATGGTATGGCCGTTGGCGCTCATCTAATGTAGGAGCACGGCAGAATTCGCGTTCGGCTTTTCTCCCAACACACAAAATGTTAGTTTTCGGCCGCATTTGACGAAAGCGCTTCCTTCCGCAACCGCCAGTTCCTCATGGACGGCGCGGGGAGGCGCGCCCGGCGTCCCAGCAGAGTGACGGCCGAATTGGCGGGCGCACCGCCGCGTGTGTGAGACGCACTGCTGCTCGTTGCACCCCCTGTCATTCGCTGGGCGCGTGCAGCCTTCGACACTAGCGGAGGACGCATCTTGTCCCTGGTGTTCAGCGGAAGGCCTGTGCGGGGTGTGGCAGTGTCGTGCTGGAGGGCCAACTGGTAGCGATGTGGGCTTCCTCGCCTCGCCTCGCCTCGCCTCGCCTCGCCTCACACCAGGTGTCTGCGTAGTTTGCAGTGCATTCGCACCATTCCTATCCCTGTCCCTGTCCCCGTCCCGACTTGTCCCGACTTTGCTCGACTGCCGCTCGCTGCCGCTCGCTGCCACTCGGGTCGTGGTCCATATGACAGCGCAAGCACGACAAACGTCTGCGGGACGAGACGAGACGAGGCGAGACGAGACGACTAAGGAATAAATTCGTGGTTACAAATCAAATTTGGAACTCTACACTCCTACACAACAATAGGCGGTGACGTATTTCAGAAATCACCTGCCGATTCGTACTGTTTTGTCGTTTTCAAAGTCTTCTTGGCAAACTTGGTTAGCACATTCTCCCTCAAACTGAGTTAATTACTGCATTTTCGTACCATTACAGTAGTTTAAAAGGCTTAAGGAAGCATCTTTGTCACAACAGAAAGGTAGTTTGAAAATTGGGCTGGCGACATAACAAAAAAAAAACAGGAAGGGAGCCAACAGCACCCGGGTTTCCCAGGCGGTCACCCATCCAAGTACTAGCCGTGCCCGATGATGCTTAACTTCGGTGATCGGACGAGAACCGGTGTATTCATCATGGTATGGCCGTTGGCGCTCATCTAATGTAGGAGCACGGCAGAATTCGCGTTCGGCTTTTCTCCCAACACACAAAATGTTAGTTTTCGGCCGCATTTGACGAAAGCGCTTCCTTCCGCAACCGCCAGTTCCTCATGGACGGCGCGGGGAGGCGCGCCCGGCGTCCCAGCAGAGTGACGGCCGAATTGGCGGGCGCACCGCCGCGTGTGTGAGACGCACTGCTGCTCGTTGCACCCCCTGTCATTCGCTGGGCGCGTGCAGCCTTCGACGCAAGCGGAGGACGCATCTTGTCCCTGGTGTTCAGCGGAAGGCCTGTGCGGGGTGTGGCAGTGTCGTGCTGGAGGGCCCACTGGTAGCGATGTGGGCTTCCTCGCCTCGCCTCGCCTCGCCTCGCCTCGCCTCACACCAGGTGTCTGCGTAGTTTGCAGTGCATTCGCACCATTCCTATCCCTGTCCCTGTCCCCGTCCCGACTTGTCCCGACTTTGCTCGACTGCCGCTCGCTGCCGCTCGGGTCGTGGTCCATATGACAGCGCAAGCACGACAAACGTCTGCGGGACGAGACGAGACGAGACGAGACGAGACGACTAAGGAATAAATTCGTGGTTACAAATCAAATTTGGAACTCTACACTCCTACACAACAATAGGCGGTGACGTATTTCAGAAATCACCTGCCGATTCGTACTGTTTTGTCGTTTTCAAAGTCTTCTTGGCAAACTTGGTTAGCACATTCTCCCTCAAACTGAGTTAATTACTGCATTTTCGTACCATTACAGTAGTTTAAAAGGCTTAAGGAAGCATCTTTGTCACAACAGAAAGGTAGTTTGAAAATTGGGCTGGCGACATAACAAAAAAAAAAACAGGAAGGGAGCCAACAGCACCCGGGTTTCCCAGGCGGTCACCCATCCAAGTACTAGCCGTGCCCGATGATGCTTAACTTCGGTGATCGGACGAGAACCGGTGTATTCATCATGGTATGGCCGTTGGCGCTCATCTAATGTAGGAGCACGGCAGAATTCGCGTTCGGCTTTTCTCCCAACACACAAAATGTTAGTTTTCCGCCTCACACCAGGTGTCTGCGTAGTTTGCAATGCATTCGCACCATTCCTATACCTGTCCCTGTCCCCGTCCCGACTTGTCCCGACTTTGCTCGACTGCCGCTCGCTGCCGCTCGGGTCGTGGTCCATATGACAGCGCAAGCACGACAAACGTCTGCGGGACGAGACGAGACGAGACGAGACGAGACGACTAAGGAATAAATTCGTGGTTACAAATCAAATTTGGAACTCTACACTCCTACACAACAATAGGCGGTGACGTATTTCAGAAATCACCTGCCGATTCGTACTGTTTTGTCGTTTTCAAAGTCTTCTTGGCAAACTTGGTTAGCACATTCTCCCTCAAACTGAGTTAATTACTGCATTTTCGTACCATTACAGTAGTTTAAAAGGCTTAAGGAAGCATCTTTGTCACAACAGAAAGGTAGTTTGAAAATTGGGCTGGCGACATAACAAAAAAAAAAACAGGAAGGGAGCCAACAGCACCCGGGTTTCCCAGGCGGTCACCCATCCAAGTACTAGCCGTGCCCGATGATGCTTAACTTCGGTGATCGGACGAGAACCGGTGTATTCATCATGGTATGGCCGTTGGCGCTCATCTAATGTAGGAGCACGGCAGAATTCGCGTTCGGCTTTTCTCCCAACACACAAAATGTTAGTTTTCCGCCTCACACCAGGTGTCTGCGTAGTTTGCAATGCATTCGCACCATTCCTATACCTGTCCCTGTCCCCGTCCCGACTTGTCCCGACTTTGCTCGACTGCCGCTCGCTGCCGCTCGGGTCGTGGTCCATATGACAGCGCAAGCACGACAAACGTCTGCGGGACGAGACGAGACGAGACGAGACGAGACGACTAAGGAATAAATTCGTGGTTACAAATCAAATTTGGAACTCTACACTCCTACACAACAATAGGCGGTGACGTATTTCAGAAATCACCTGCCGATTCGTACTGTTTTGTCGTTTTCAAAGTCTTCTTGGCAAACTTGGTTAGCACATTCTCCCTCAAACTGAGTTAATTACTGCATTTTCGTACCATTACAGTAGTTTAAAAGGCTTAAGGAAGCATCTTTGTCACAACAGAAAGGTAGTTTGAAAATTGGGCTGGCGACATAACAAAAAAAAAACAGGAAGGGAGCCAACAGCACCCGGGTTTCCCAGGCGGTCACCCATCCAAGTACTAGCCGTGCCCGATGATGCTTAACTTCGGTGATCGGACGAGAACCGGTGTATTCATCATGGTATGGCCGTTGGCGCTCATCTAATGTAGGAGCACGGCAGAATTCGCGTTCGGCTTTTCTCCCAACACACAAAATGTTAGTTTTCGGCCGCATTTGACGAAAGCGCTTCCTTCCGCAACCGCCAGTTCCTCATGGACGGCGCGGGGAGGCGCGCCCGGCGTCCCAGCAGAGTGACGGCCGAATTGGCGGGCGCACCGCCGCGTGTGTGAGACGCACTGCTGCTCGTTGCACCCCCTGTCATTCGCTGGGCGCGTGCAGCCTTCGACACTAGCGGAGGACGCATCTTGTCCCTGGTGTTCAGCGGAAGGCCTGTGCGGGGTGTGGCAGTGTCGTGCTGGAGGGCCAACTGGTAGCGATGTGGGCTTCCTCGCCTCGCCTCGCCTCGCCTCGCCTCGCCTCACACCAGGTGTCTGCGTAGTTTGCAGTGCATTCGCACCATTCCTATCCCTGTCCCTGTCCCCGTCCCGACTTGTCCCGACTTTGCTCGACTGCCGCTCGCTGCCGCTCGGGTCGTGGTCCATATGACAGCGCAAGCACGACAAACGTCTGCGGGACGAGACGAGACGAGACGAGACGAGACGACTAAGGAATAAATTCGTGGTTACAAATCAAATTTGGAACTCTACACTCCTACACAACAATAGGCGGTGACGTATTTCAGAAATCACCTGCCGATTCGTACTGTTTTGTCGTTTTCAAAGTCTTCTTGGCAAACTTGGTTAGCACATTCTCCCTCAAACTGAGTTAATTACTGCATTTTCGTACCATTACAGTAGTTTAAAAGGCTTAAGGAAGCATCTTTGTCACAACAGAAAGGTAGTTTGAAAATTGGGCTGGCGACATAACAAAAAAAAAAACAGGAAGGGAGCCAACAGCACCCGGGTTTCCCAGGCGGTCACCCATCCAAGTACTAGCCGTGCCCGATGATGCTTAACTTCGGTGATCGGACGAGAACCGGTGTATTCATCATGGTATGGCCGTTGGCGCTCATCTAATGTAGGAGCACGGCAGAATTCGCGTTCGGCTTTTCTCCCAACACACAAAATGTTAGTTTTCGGCCGCATTTGACGAAAGCGCTTCCTTCCGCAACCGCCAGTTCCTCATGGACGGCGCGGGGAGGCGCGCCCGGCGTCCCAGCAGAGTGACGGCCGAATTGGCGGGCGCACCGCCGCGTGTGTGAGACGCACTGCTGCTCGTTGCACCCCCTGTCATTCGCTGGGCGCGTGCAGCCTTCGACGCAAGCGGAGGACGCATCTTGTCCCTGGTGTTCAGCGGAAGGCCTGTGCGGGGTGTGGCAGTGTCGTGCTGGAGGGCCCACTGGTAGCGATGTGGGCTTCCTCGCCTCGCCTCGCCTCGCCTCGCCTCGCCTCACACCAGGTGTCTGCGTAGTTTGCAGTGCATTCGCACCATTCCTATCCCTGTCCCTGTCCCCGTCCCGACTTGTCCCGACTTTGCTCGACTGCCGCTCGCTGCCGCTCGGGTCGTGGTCCATATGACAGCGCAAGCACGACAAACGTCTGCGGGACGAGACGAGACGAGACGAGACGAGACGACTAAGGAATAAATTCGTGGTTACAAATCAAATTTGGAACTCTACACTCCTACACAACAATAGGCGGTGACGTATTTCAGAAATCACCTGCCGATTCGTACTGTTTTGTCGTTTTCAAAGTCTTCTTGGCAAACTTGGTTAGCACATTCTCCCTCAAACTGAGTTAATTACTGCATTTTCGTACCATTACAGTAGTTTAAAAGGCTTAAGGAAGCATCTTTGTCACAACAGAAAGGTAGTTTGAAAATTGGGCTGGCGACATAACAAAAAAAAAAACAGGAAGGGAGCCAACAGCACCCGGGTTTCCCAGGCGGTCACCCATCCAAGTACTAGCCGTGCCCGATGATGCTTAACTTCGGTGATCGGACGAGAACCGGTGTATTCATCATGGTATGGCCGTTGGCGCTCATCTAATGTAGGAGCACGGCAGAATTCGCGTTCGGCTTTTCTCCCAACACACAAAATGTTAGTTTTCCGCCTCACACCAGGTGTCTGCGTAGTTTGCAATGCATTCGCACCATTCCTATACCTGTCCCTGTCCCCGTCCCGACTTGTCCCGACTTTGCTCGACTGCCGCTCGCTGCCGCTCGGGTCGTGGTCCATATGACAGCGCAAGCACGACAAACGTCTGCGGGACGAGACGAGACGAGACGAGACGAGACGACTAAGGAATAAATTCGTGGTTACAAATCAAATTTGGAACTCTACACTCCTACACAACAATAGGCGGTGACGTATTTCAGAAATCACCTGCCGATTCGTACTGTTTTGTCGTTTTCAAAGTCTTCTTGGCAAACTTGGTTAGCACATTCTCCCTCAAACTGAGTTAATTACTGCATTTTCGTACCATTACAGTAGTTTAAAAGGCTTAAGGAAGCATCTTTGTCACAACAGAAAGGTAGTTTGAAAATTGGGCTGGCGACATAACAAAAAAAAAAACAGGAAGGGAGCCAACAGCACCCGGGTTTCCCAGGCGGTCACCCATCCAAGTACTAGCCGTGCCCGATGATGCTTAACTTCGGTGATCGGACGAGAACCGGTGTATTCATCATGGTATGGCCGTTGGCGCTCATCTAATGTAGGAGCACGGCAGAATTCGCGTTCGGCTTTTCTCCCAACACACAAAATGTTAGTTTTCGGCCGCATTTGACGAAAGCGCTTCCTTCCGCAACCGCCAGTTCCTCATGGACGGCGCGGGGAGGCGCGCCCGGCGTCCCAGCAGAGTGACGGCCGAATTGGCGGGCGCACCGCCGCGTGTGTGAGACGCAGTGCTGCTCGTTGCACCCCCTGTCATTCGCTGGGCGCGTGCAGCCTTCGACACTAGCGGAGGACGCATCTTGTCCCTGGTGTTCAGCGGAAGGCCTGTGCGGGGTGTGGCAGTGTCGTGCTGGAGGGCCAACTGGTAGCGATGTGGGCTTCCTCGCCTCGCCTCGCCTCGCCTCGCCTCGCCTCACACCAGGTGTCTGCGTAGTTTGCAGTGCATTCGCACCATTCCTATCCCTGTCCCTGTCCCCGTCCCGACTTGTCCCGACTTTGCTCGACTGCCGCTCGCTGCCGCTCGCTGCCACTCGGGTCGTGGTCCATATGACAGCGCAAGCACGACAAACGTCTGCGGGACGAGACGAGACGAGGCGAGACGAGACGACTAAGGAATAAATTCGTGGTTACAAATCAAATTTGGAACTCTACACTCCTACACAACAATAGGCGGTGACGTATTTCAGAAATCACCTGCCGATTCGTACTGTTTTGTCGTTTTCAAAGTCTTCTTGGCAAACTTGGTTAGCACATTCTCCCTCAAACTGAGTTAATTACTGCATTTTCGTACCATTACAGTAGTTTAAAAGGCTTAAGGAAGCATCTTTGTCACAACAGAAAGGTAGTTTGAAAATTGGGCTGGCGACATAACAAAAAAAAAACAGGAAGGGAGCCAACAGCACCCGGGTTTCCCAGGCGGTCACCCATCCAAGTACTAGCCGTGCCCGATGATGCTTAACTTCGGTGATCGGACGAGAACCGGTGTATTCATCATGGTATGGCCGTTGGCGCTCATCTAATGTAGGAGCACGGCAGAATTCGCGTTCGGCTTTTCTCCCAACACACAAAATGTTAGTTTTCGGCCGCATTTGACGAAAGCGCTTCCTTCCGCAACCGCCAGTTCCTCATGGACGGCGCGGGGAGGCGCGCCCGGCGTCCCAGCAGAGTGACGGCCGAATTGGCGGGCGCACCGCCGCGTGTGTGAGACGCACTGCTGCTCGTTGCACCCCCTGTCATTCGCTGGGCGCGTGCAGCCTTCGACACAAGCGGAGGACGCATCTTGTCCCTGGTGTTCAGCGGAAGGCCTGTGCGGGGTGTGGCAGTGTCGTGCTGGAGGGCCCACTGGTAGCGATGTGGGCTTCCTCGCCTCGCCTCGCCTCACACCAGGTGTCTGCGTAGTTTGCAGTGCATTCGCACCATTCCTATCCCTTTCCCTGTCCCCGTCCCGACTTGTCCCGACTTTGCTCGACTGCCGCTCGCTGCCGCTCGGGTCGTGGTCCATATGACAGCGCAAGCACGACAAACGTCTGCGGGACGAGACGAGACGAGACGAGACGAGACGACTAAGGAATAAATTCGTGGTTACAAATCAAATTTGGAACTCTACACTCCTACACAACAATAGGCGGTGACGTATTTCAGAAATCACCTGCCGATTCGTACTGTTTTGTCGTTTTCAAAGTCTTCTTGGCAAACTTGGTTAGCACATTCTCCCTCAAACTGAGTTAATTACTGCATTTTCGTACCATTACAGTAGTTTAAAAGGCTTAAGGAAGCATCTTTGTAACAACAGAAAGGTAGTTTGAAAATTGGGCTGGCGACATAACAAAAAAAAAACAGGAAGGGAGCCAACAGCACCCGGGTTTCCCAGGCGGTCACCCATCCAAGTACTAGCCGTGCCCGATGATGCTTAACTTCGGTGATCGGACGAGAACCGGTGTATTCATCATGGTATGGCCGTTGGCGCTCATCTAATGTAGGAGCACGGCAGAATTCGCGTTCGGCTTTTCTCCCAACACACAAAATGTTAGTTTTCCGCCTCACACCAGGTGTCTGCGTAGTTTGCAATGCATTCGCACCATTCCTATACCTGTCCCTGTCCCCGTCCCGACTTGTCCCGACTTTGCTCGACTGCCGCTCGCTGCCGCTCGGGTCGTGGTCCATATGACAGCGCAAGCACGACAAACGTCTGCGGGACGAGACGAGACGAGACGAGACGAGACGACTAAGGAATAAATTCGTGGTTACAAATCAAATTTGGAACTCTACACTCCTACACAACAATAGGCGGTGACGTATTTCAGAAATCACCTGCCGATTCGTACTGTTTTGTCGTTTTCAAAGTCTTCTTGGCAAACTTGGTTAGCACATTCTCCCTCAAACTGAGTTAATTACTGCATTTTCGTACCATTACAGTAGTTTAAAAGGCTTAAGGAAGCATCTTTGTCACAACAGAAAGGTAGTTTGAAAATTGGGCTGGCGACATAACAAAAAAAAAAACAGGAAGGGAGCCAACAGCACCCGGGTTTCCCAGGCGGTCACCCATCCAAGTACTAGCCGTGCCCGATGATGCTTAACTTCGGTGATCGGACGAGAACCGGTGTATTCATCATGGTATGGCCGTTGGCGCTCATCTAATGTAGGAGCACGGCAGAATTCGCGTTCGGCTTTTCTCCCAACACACAAAATGTTAGTTTTCGGCCGCATTTGACGAAAGCGCTTCCTTCCGCAACCGCCAGTTCCTCATGGACGGCGCGGGGAGGCGCGCCCGGCGTCCCAGCAGAGTGACGGCCGAATTGGCGGGCGCACCGCCGCGTGTGTGAGACGCAGTGCTGCTCGTTGCACCCCCTGTCATTCGCTGGGCGCGTGCAGCCTTCGACACTAGCGGAGGACGCATCTTGTCCCTGGTGTTCAGCGGAAGGCCTGTGCGGGGTGTGGCAGTGTCGTGCTGGAGGGCCAACTGGTAGCGATGTGGGCTTCCTCGCCTCGCCTCGCCTCGCCTCGCCTCGCCTCACACCAGGTGTCTGCGTAGTTTGCAGTGCATTCGCACCATTCCTATCCCTGTCCCTGTCCCCGTCCCGACTTGTCCCGACTTTGCTCGACTGCCGCTCGCTGCCGCTCGCTGCCACTCGGGTCGTGGTCCATATGACAGCGCAAGCACGACAAACGTCTGCGGGACGAGACGAGACGAGGCGAGACGAGACGACTAAGGAATAAATTCGTGGTTACAAATCAAATTTGGAACTCTACACTCCTACACAACAATAGGCGGTGACGTATTTCAGAAATCACCTGCCGATTCGTACTGTTTTGTCGTTTTCAAAGTCTTCTTGGCAAACTTGGTTAGCACATTCTCCCTCAAACTGAGTTAATTACTGCATTTTCGTACCATTACAGTAGTTTAAAAGGCTTAAGGAAGCATCTTTGTCACAACAGAAAGGTAGTTTGAAAATTGGGCTGGCGACATAACAAAAAAAAAACAGGAAGGGAGCCAACAGCACCCGGGTTTCCCAGGCGGTCACCCATCCAAGTACTAGCCGTGCCCGATGATGCTTAACTTCGGTGATCGGACGAGAACCGGTGTATTCATCATGGTATGGCCGTTGGCGCTCATCTAATGTAGGAGCACGGCAGAATTCGCGTTCGGCTTTTCTCCCAACACACAAAATGTTAGTTTTCGGCCGCATTTGACGAAAGCGCTTCCTTCCGCAACCGCCAGTTCCTCATGGACGGCGCGGGGAGGCGCGCCCGGCGTCCCAGCAGAGTGACGGCCGAATTGGCGGGCGCACCGCCGCGTGTGTGAGACGCACTGCTGCTCGTTGCACCCCCTGTCATTCGCTGGGCGCGTGCAGCCTTCGACACAAGCGGAGGACGCATCTTGTCCCTGGTGTTCAGCGGAAGGCCTGTGCGGGGTGTGGCAGTGTCGTGCTGGAGGGCCCACTGGTAGCGATGTGGGCTTCCTCGCCTCGCCTCGCCTCGCCTCGCCTCGCCTCACACCAGGTGTCTGCGTAGTTTGCAGTGCATTCGCACCATTCCTATCCCTTTCCCTGTCCCCGTCCCGACTTGTCCCGACTTTGCTCGACTGCCGCTCGCTGCCGCTCGGGTCGTGGTCCATATGACAGCGCAAGCACGACAAACGTCTGCGGGACGAGACGAGACGAGACGAGACGAGACGACTAAGGAATAAATTCGTGGTTACAAATCAAATTTGGAACTCTACACTCCTACACAACAATAGGCGGTGACGTATTTCAGAAATCACCTGCCGATTCGTACTGTTTTGTCGTTTTCAAAGTCTTCTTGGCAAACTTGGTTAGCACATTCTCCCTCAAACTGAGTTAATTACTGCATTTTCGTACCATTACAGTAGTTTAAAAGGCTTAAGGAAGCATCTTTGTCACAACAGAAAGGTAGTTTGAAAATTGGGCTGGCGACATAACAAAAAAAAAAACAGGAAGGGAGCCAACAGCACCTTTTTTTTTTTTTTTTTTAGCGACGTAAAAATGAAAAAAATGAGAAAGGGCCAACAGCACGTTTTTTTTTTTTTTTTTTTTTTTTTTTTTTTTTTTTTTTTTAACAGAAAGGTAGTTTGAAAATTGGGCAGGCGACATAACAAAAAAGAAAAAAAAAACAGGAAGGGAGCCAACAGCACCTTTTTTTTTTTTTTTTTAGCGACGTAAAAATGAAAAAAATGAGAAAGGGCCAACAGCACGTTTTTTTTTTTTTTTTTTTTTTTTTTTTAACAGAAAGGTAGTTTGAAAATTGGGCAGGCGACATAACAAAAAAGAAAAAAAAAACAGGAAGGGAGCCAACAGCACCTTTTTTTTTTTTTTTTTTTTTTTTTTTTTTTTTTTTTTTTTTTTTTGAAAGGTAGTTTGAAAATTGGGATGTCGACATAACAAAAAAAAAAAAAACCAGGAAGGGAGCCAACAGCACTTTTTTTTTTTTTTTTTTTTTTTTTTTTTTTTTTTTTTTTTTTTTTTTTTTTTTTTTTTTTTTTCTCGAGCTATAAAGGTGCTGTTGACTTATCAAGAGCTCCTGATTTACGCCCTCCAAAAGTTGCCTTCATCGGCGAGATGTGCCGGCGTGAATATATGCTGTGGGTTTCCACTACAAATATCAGAAAGGAATATGCATCCGCCAAGATAAGAAAAGAAACGCAAGGTAATCCGTCTTCCAGACTGCATGCCAAATAATAGAAACAAAAGTGGCTACTGGACGCCGTGGAAACTGGCATCGACAGTGATCTACAACAATGACAACCCGTCAAAGCAACAGTCACACGGCATCCACCAAAAAAAAGGAAATCCACCGCAAATAAAAGAAAGTCCGAAAGAAAACATGTCTCCGCTAACGGCTGACGGATGGTACATGGAGAATAAAACAAACGTCGACGCATAGCAATGGGAAAGAGTCCCACATTCAGACACACACCAACTGTGATAAAATGATCACCGCGACTCGGCCCCCTCAGTCGCCGCGAGAAAGGAACAAATAACAAGAAAGAAAGAAAGGAGGAACAGAAAGTAAAGCAAACATAAAAGAACTTTTGACGGACAAAGCGCCATTCACATAAATGTAGGTCATGTGTACGGTTTCGTTAATGTACGGTCCATTATAAACACAACTTTACCAAGCCAGAAAATCATTACCCAAGAAAGGAAGACCGGTGGTAAGCAAGGGTTCGTCATAAACGCCAACAGGAATATTGGCAGTAGTATCAGATAGGAAAAAGAAAAATGTCATGATTGGGTATAGAGTCGTATCAGGAAAGTGACAATTTAGTGAATGCATGGGCCAAGGCGACATGCAAAAAATTGGCAAAAATCGAGGAATAAGCCTGTCGACCAAGGGTCAAATGATGTTCCGCCCACAGGTAAGACAGAAAGTCGACGGCATCAGTCAATTTCAGGGCGAAAATACAATAAACCGTGTGTCCCAAAATCCAAAGAGTAGCATTCCGTTTGGTGGCCGGATACGCTACACACTGAGGCACGATGGCGTCCAAAGCTGTCACCTGCCGCCTGTCCACTCTGTTGATTAGACGCACCATGTCACACGCAATGTCCCAAACAACACGGAATTTCCGACACTCGAATCGGTGTTCGATAGTGTCCTCCTCAGGACACGAATCACAGACACCCGAAGGAAGCAGACCGATAGAGTGCAGCTTAGCATTAGTCGGAATTGTGCGGTTGACCACTTTATACCATGTTCCGTGAACGTCAGCAGGAATAACGGCGGTGGCGAGGTTCCGCCACACCATCCGCCAGTCGTGCTGAGGTAGCCGATACTCCCATTTATTCCTGCTCGGCGATCCCCGAAGAGCGCGAATAATGTCACCGACATTGCACGCACGGACATCGCCGAGCACCAGATAGCTGTTATACACATAATACCGGCGTACGAAGTTCAACGTGGACGGAATATGACTGATCGAGACCGGAGCAATCACCGATGGCGGGCGGTACGCACGGAACAAGGCAGCCGTCGGACTGCACGGCCCCTTGTCAAGCACCACGGTAGTCCGCTTTACGAAGAGCGCCGCACACTTGTTGCGAAAGTCAACGAAACCCAGCCCCCCCTCCGCCAGACTCAAGGTACAGGTTGCCAGGGAGACCTTAAAAATGTCACCCTTCCATAGCAACCAATAGACCGCCTGTTGAAGGGCCCGTTCCAGTTGTTTCGGCACAGGTAGGACTTGTGCCAGATACCACGCTTTGGCCAAAATCTGCGTGTTAATAAGGGCCACCCGTTGACGGAGCGCCAAATTCCGAGAGGCATACAGTTTCGCAACGGCCCTAACCTTATACAGCGTGGACCGCCAATTCAGAGCTTCCATACGCTGCAGATTGTCGGTCAGAATGACACCGAGCACTGTCTGTCGTTGCTTGACACAAAACCAGTCGCCGCGAGCAGTACGCAGGCGAGGTGTAAGAGGGAGCAAAACAGTCTTCCGAGGATTCACGATAGCCCCCGTCGCCCTCTCAAATCGCTGTAAAACACCATGCAGCCTGTTAATGTCCTCTGGCTGATCAAGGAACACGCCGAGGTCGTCGGCATACGCTCTACAGATCAGCTGATCGCCACCAATGCGAATGCCCCGGCATTCCTGGGCGATACAGCGGAGGAGCGGATCCAAAGCCAAAGCGAAGAGCGACATAGACAAGGGGCAGCCCTGGCGAACTGAGCGGCTAATAGGTATAACACGACTGGGAATTCCGTTTATTACAACCCGTGACGTGGCATTCCTTAAAATATTATACACCATCGTCGTCAGTTTAGGACCAAATCCGAAACCGACCAAGACCTGCCGCAGATAGGTGTGACTAATCCGATCGAAAGCGTTTTTGAAGTCGACCAGCATTATCGCAGCCGTCCGGAGCCTGTGACTTTTTACATATCCGATACAATCCCGGTACGCCAGAACAGCATCGAATATGTTACGGTCCCTGACAGCGCAAGTCTGATGGTCACTCACCACCTTTGGCATAACGTCCGTCAACCTGTGCGTGATACACCGCGCTATAATTTTATAGTCGGCGTTCAGCAAGGTTATAGGACGGACATTGTCGAGATTTGGTGTGGCGGTCGATTTCGGAACGAGGGCAATGCGCCCTTCTGAAAATTCCGCAGGAATAGCAACGCCGTTATGGACCTCATTCATAATGGCAATTAAAACATCACTTAAAAGACTGAAAAATTTTAAATAAAATTCCGCGGGAATCCCGTCCAGTCCAGGGGACCGGCCCCGAGGACTCCGTTTCACAGCTGTATCTAAGTCATCAAGGGTAAAAGGTTCATTTAAACTGGCTCTATCTTGTCGTGTTAACACACGTGGGACCCTCTGCAAAAAATCGCGCAGCGCCCCGGCGTCGACGTCAACCTGTCGAAAGAGCGTCTCAAAGTGCGCGTGAACTTCTCGCTCAATGGCCGCACCATCGGATGTGGACGTGCCATCTCGCTGGACCCATTTACGGATGGCCAACCGCTCGCGCCGCCGGCGCTCCCTGCTCAGGTGGTAGAGAGAGAGCGGCTCCCCTTCCACGTCACCCACCGGTTGGCTCCGCGCGATAGTCCCAACACCCTTCCGACGTAGATCATCGAGGAGCTTGGCTTTGAATTGATTAAAAACCGGAAGCAACTCAGGTGACGTCGCGACTCGCTGAGCAATATCCTTTAAACAATCCTGGTAAAAACGTGCCGTCGACCGACGCCAATGCGCCGCATCGCGGCTAAAATCGATTAAAAAACGCCGAATAGCCGGCTTGGCGACCGCCACCCACCACCCGATAGTACTGCCGCCATCTCCCTTACCACGCAAGAGCTTGCGCCACAACGCAGTAAATTGAGACGTTAGACTGGCATCGTCCAAAAGGCTACAGTTAAATTTCCAAATAGTGGGGCGCCGAGTAGGGCGCGCACGCGGCAAGAAGAGTTGACACATGTAACCGCAATGGTCTGAAAAAATAACCGGCAACACGTCCGCCTTCCGGACGTGGGCGGCGAGCGGCGAAGACACATAGATCCTGTCCAAGCGACTGTGACCGGTGGCGTAAAAGTGGGTGAAATGCGTCTTGTCCGGATGCAGCACACGCCACGTGTCGCGGAGCCGAAAACTGTCAACCAACGTACGTAATTCCTGGCACCAGTTAGGACGCGGCTCCTGATCTCGACCATCAATCACAGCATTAAAATCACCACCGATCACTAAGTCAGTATGATTACGATGGAGAAGTGGACAGAGATCCTGACCATAAAATTTATTCCGCGCTGGCTTGTCACCGGCATGAGCATACACATTGACAAAGGCAAGACCATTGACGGTACATGCTATAGCGCGGCCATTTGGCAATATTTCAATATTGCTAACATCGAATTCAGGACGGATTAAGATAGCAGTACCAGTCTGTTCGTCGGACATTATATTATCAACGACAGTAAAATCAGAAGCGTCAAGTAAAAACAACAGAGCCTGACGCGTAACTTCCTGTAAAAATGCCACATGACAGTGGGAGTCATGTAAAAAAGTGAGCAAAGCCGACAACTTGTGCGGGTTACTCAACTTGTTGACATTGATAGTTAAAATATTCCACGAACAACGCTCAGGCTCCATACACAATTAAAATACACAAACACAAAACGCTCCTCATTTAAAAACAAACAGCAAACATGGACGGAATTTCAGCCACCAAAAAGGATAAAATTTTCTCTAAAAAGACTGAATTGATTCCCGTCGACTGGAAGAGGGAACAACAGAGAATAACAGTGATAGTTAAAATATTCCACGAACAACGCTCAGGCGCCATACACAATTAAAAGACACAAGCACAAAAAACTCCTCATAAAAAACAGACAGCAGACATTGACGGAATTTCAGCCACCAAAAAGGATAAAAAGTTCTCGAAAAAGACGGGTGTAATTCCCGTCAACTGGATTAAGGGACAACAAAGAAATCACTAAGTCTCCGCACCACCTTCCACATCCGCCGCCCAGTCAGTGGGGGGGACGGAAGTGGGGGTGGACGCGGTCCCAGAATCTGTGCCACCGGAGGCTGCCGACAAAGGATCAACGACGGGCATCTCCACGTCGGAAGAAGAGGTCGGCACACGCTCAAGGGCAGAAGGACAAACCCGACGCTGGTGGGTGTCTTCAGCCTTCCGTTTCGTCGGCAATGGCGGCGTCGCCACAGCCGAAGCTGTGTCGGTCGGCACAACGGAACCGTCACCAGTGGGCTGCTGACTTAAAACGGTGCGTAAATGTCGAACAGCGACATCACGCTTCTGATCGGCAACGCTGAGATCGTCGGGCAGCGAAGGGCGAGAAGCGGCAAGCTGTTGTGATTGTGATTGCTGTGTCTGACGCCCGCAGCCGGAAGCCGGAGACGGCCGCCGCTCGCGGTCTGCACGTGAGTCCCGACGCGCGACACGCTGTTGTGAGTCCTGCCGACCAACCCGCGACTGCCGGGAAGCGGCGGGCGAACGGTCAACTGGAGACGGACTGCGGTACTGTCGTGTAGACCCCCTGTCAGAGGAGGGCGACCGACCAACACTACGAGCACGTTGCCTACTAGAACTGCGAGACGGAAGTTCATCACGCCGCGGTTTCGGAGCCACAAAAATTTCCCGCGATTCCACAACAGCAGTGTGAACAGGAGCACCGGCAGCTATGTCAACTGAGGCAGGCAACGTATCAAAAGATTCCGATACCGTAACAGGCTGCGAAACAGGTTCCGACACTACATCAGTCGCCGACGCGGGCATGGGGTCGGACACAGACGCAAGTGAAACACGTGGTAAAGACAAACTTTCGTCAGCCTGCACGGTAGCCGTAGCAGGCGCGGAAACAGCAGACACAGAAGCAAGGTCACAATCGGGAGTGGACACATCCATGGCAACCGCGGCGTCAGCTAGGTTAGCATCGGCCACGCGGCGCGCGGGTGCGGGGGGGGGCTGTACCTAAGACCGTAGCAGCGACAGAGGCAAAGCTGTCCCCGCGCAAACCGTCATCGATCGGTAATTGAGCAGGCCGTTTACGTTTAGGACAGTCCTGCCGGTAATGACCAACGCCACTACAAAATGAACAAGTTTGAGGCTGTCCACTATAAGTCACAAACGCACGGTGGCCGTTAACCAGAATAAAGGACGGAATGTGTTGTCTGACAACCATTTTCACACTCCGCACACCGTTTTCGACTTGAAACAAATATGCGGAGGACCACTTTTCCTTAATCACTGACATAACGGTACCGTACGGACGCAAATAACGTGAAATAGTATCATTCCGTATTTCAAAAGGCAAGTTAAAGATACGAATTTGCCTAACGCCAAAGCCGGCGTGCGACACAGTCACATTACTAATTTTACCGTCAAGATGTCGAAATTTACGCACGCCGTCATTGACAGACACAACAGTATCACACATATCAGGAGATCTCAATTTCAAAAACACCGAATTAAGGAACGTATCAAACTGTATGCCAAGAACGTCATCATGCCTTAACATCAAGTCCTCTAATATCCAACGGTGAATTTCGAATGCCGATGGTTTATCAACAGATCGATCAAACTCACATTGTACGTTATTCTGTCTTTCCTCACTATCATCGTATATCATTTCCATTACTTACAGTCAGGTATAAACACAAGCCACGAGGCAGAGGAAGCAGACGACACGCGAGGCGCCGCCGGCCAAGTCGCACACGGAAGTACTGCTCGCTCGGCACCGAGGTGTTGCCAGGCGGGCAGCCAGCCAAGTACTAGCCGTGCCCGATGATGCTTAACTTCGGTGATCGGACGAGAACCGGTGTATTCATCATGGTATGGCCGTTGGCGCTCATCTAATGTAGGAGCACGGCAGAATTCGCGTTCGGCTTTTCTCCCAACACACAAAATGTTAGTTTTCCGCCTCACACCAGGTGTCTGCGTAGTTTGCAATGCATTCGCACCATTCCTATACCTGTCCCTGTCCCCGTCCCGACTTGTCCCGACTTTGCTCGACTGCCGCTCGCTGCCGCTCGGGTCGTGGTCCATATGACAGCGCAAGCACGACAAACGTCTGCGGGACGAGACGAGACGAGACGAGACGAGACGACTAAGGAATAAATTCGTGGTTACAAATCAAATTTGGAACTCTACACTCCTACACAACAATAGGCGGTGACGTATTTCAGAAATCACCTGCCGATTCGTACTGTTTTGTCGTTTTCAAAGTCTTCTTGGCAAACTTGGTTAGCACATTCTCCCTCAAACTGAGTTAATTACTGCATTTTCGTACCACTACAGTAGTTTAAAAGGCTTAAGGAAGCATCTTTGTCACAACAGAAAGGTAGTTTGAAAATTGGGCTGGCGACATAACAAAAAAAAAAACAGGAAGGGAGCCAACAGCACCCGGGTTTCCCAGGCGGTCACCCATCCAAGTACTAGCCGTGCCCGATGATGCTTAACTTCGGTGATCGGACGAGAACCGGTGTATTCATCATGGTATGGCCGTTGGCGCTCATCTAATGTAGGAGCACGGCAGAATTCGCGTTCGGCTTTTCTCCCAACACACAAAATGTTAGTTTTCGGCCGCATTTGACGAAAGCGCTTCCTTCCGCAACCGCCAGTTCCTCATGGACGGCGCGGGGAGGCGCGCCCGGCGTCCCAGCAGAGTGACGGCCGAATTGGCGGGCGCACCGCCGCGTGTGTGAGACGCACTGCTGCTCGTTGCACCCCCTGTCATTCGCTGGGCGCGTGCAGCCTTCGACACAAGCGGAGGACGCATCTTGTCCCTGGTGTTCAGCGGAAGGCCTGTGCGGGGTGTGGCAGTGTCGTGCTGGAGGGCCCACTGGTAGCGATGTGGGCTTCCTCGCCTCGCCTCGCCTCGCCTCGCCTCGCCTCACACCAGGTGTCTGCGTAGTTTGCAGTGCATTCGCACCATTCCTATCCCTGTCCCTGTCCCCGTCCCGACTTGTCCCGACTTTGCTCGACTGCCGCTCGCTGCCGCTCGGGTCGTGGTCCATATGACAGCGCAAGCACGACAAACGTCTGCGGGACGAGACGAGACGAGACGAGACGAGACGACTAAGGAATAAATTCGTGGTTACAAATCAAATTTGGAACTCTACACTCCTACACAACAATAGGCGGTGACGTATTTCAGAAATCACCTGCCGATTCGTACTGTTTTGTCGTTTTCAAAGTCTTCTTGGCAAACTTGGTTAGCACATTCTCCCTCAAACTGAGTTAATTACTGCATTTTCGTACCACTACAGTAGTTTAAAAGGCTTAAGGAAGCATCTTTGTCACAACAGAAAGGTAGTTTGAAAATTGGGCTGGCGACATAACAAAAAAAAAAACAGGAAGGGAGCCAACAGCACCCGGGTTTCCCAGGCGGTCACCCATCCAAGTACTAGCCGTGCCCGATGATGCTTAACTTCGGTGATCGGACGAGAACCGGTGTATTCATCATGGTATGGCCGTTGGCGCTCATCTAATGTAGGAGCACGGCAGAATTCGCGTTCGGCTTTTCTCCCAACACACAAAATGTTAGTTTTCGGCCGCATTTGACGAAAGCGCTTCCTTCCGCAACCGCCAGTTCCTCATGGACGGCGCGGGGAGGCGCGCCCGGCGTCCCAGCAGAGTGACGGCCGAATTGGCGGGCGCACCGCCGCGTGTGTGAGACGCACTGCTGCTCGTTGCACCCCCTGTCATTCGCTGGGCGCGTGCAGCCTTCGACACAAGCGGAGGACGCATCTTGTCCCTGGTGTTCAGCGGAAGGCCTGTGCGGGGTGTGGCAGTGTCGTGCTGGAGGGCCCACTGGTAGCGATGTGGGCTTCCTCGCCTCGCCTCGCCTCGCCTCGCCTCGCCTCGCCTCACACCAGGTGTCTGCGTAGTTTGCAGTGCATTCGCACCATTCCTATCCCTGTCCCTGTCCCCGTCCCGACTTGTCCCGACTTTGCTCGACTGCCGCTCGCTGCCGCTCGGGTCGTGGTCCATATGACAGCGCAAGCACGACAAACGTCTGCGGGACGAGACGAGACGAGACGAGACGAGACGACTAAGGAATAAATTCGTGGTTACAAATCAAATTTGGAACTCTACACTCCTACACAACAATAGGCGGTGACGTATTTCAGAAATCACCTGCCGATTCGTACTGTTTTGTCGTTTTCAAAGTCTTCTTGGCAAACTTGGTTAGCACATTCTCCCTCAAACTGAGTTAATTACTGCATTTTCGTACCATTACAGTAGTTTAAAAGGCTTAAGGAAGCATCTTTGTCACAACAGAAAGGTAGTTTGAAAATTGGGCTGGCGACATAACAAAAAAAAAACAGGAAGGGAGCCAACAGCACCCGGGTTTCCCAGGCGGTCACCCATCCAAGTACTAGCCGTGCCCGATGATGCTTAACTTCGGTGATCGGACGAGAACCGGTGTATTCATCATGGTATGGCCGTTGGCGCTCATCTAATGTAGGAGCACGGCAGAATTCGCGTTCGGCTTTTCTCCCAACACACAAAATGTTAGTTTTCGGCCGCATTTGACGAAAGCGCTTCCTTCCGCAACCGCCAGTTCCTCATGGACGGCGCGGGGAGGCGCGCCCGGCGTCCCAGCAGAGTGACGGCCGAATTGGCGGGCGCACCGCCGCGTGTGTGAGACGCACTGCTGCTCGTTGCACCCCCTGTCATTCGCTGGGCGCGTGCAGCCTTCGACACAAGCGGAGGACGCATCTTGTCCCTGGTGTTCAGCGGAAGGCCTGTGCGGGGTGTGGCAGTGTCGTGCTGGAGGGCCCACTGGTAGCGATGTGGGCTTCCTCGCCTCGCCTCGCCTCGCCTCGCCTCGCCTCGCCTCACACCAGGTGTCTGCGTAGTTTGCAGTGCATTCGCACCATTCCTATCCCTGTCCCTGTCCCCGTCCCGACTTGTCCCGACTTTGCTCGACTGCCGCTCGCTGCCGCTCGGGTCGTGGTCCATATGACAGCGCAAGCACGACAAACGTCTGCGGGACGAGACGAGACGAGACGAGACGAGACGACTAAGGAATAAATTCGTGGTTACAAATCAAATTTGGAACTCTACACTCCTACACAACAATAGGCGGTGACGTATTTCAGAAATCACCTGCCGATTCGTACTGTTTTGTCGTTTTCAAAGTCTTCTTGGCAAACTTGGTTAGCACATTCTCCCTCAAACTGAGTTAATTACTGCATTTTCGTACCATTACAGTAGTTTAAAAGGCTTAAGGAAGCATCTTTGTCACAACAGAAAGGTAGTTTGAAAATTGGGCTGGCGACATAACAAAAAAAAAACAGGAAGGGAGCCAACAGCACCCGGGTTTCCCAGGCGGTCACCCATCCAAGTACTAGCCGTGCCCGATGATGCTTAACTTCGGTGATCGGACGAGAACCGGTGTATTCATCATGGTATGGCCGTTGGCGCTCATCTAATGTAGGAGCACGGCAGAATTCGCGTTCGGCTTTTCTCCCAACACACAAAATGTTAGTTTTCCGCCTCACACCAGGTGTCTGCGTAGTTTGCAATGCATTCGCACCATTCCTATACCTGTCCCTGTCCCCGTCCCGACTTGTCCCGACTTTGCTCGACTGCCGCTCGCTGCCGCTCGGGTCGTGGTCCATATGACAGCGCAAGCACGACAAACGTCTGCGGGACGAGACGAGACGAGACGAGACGAGACGACTAAGGAATAAATTCGTGGTTACAAATCAAATTTGGAACTCTACACTCCTACACAACAATAGGCGGTGACGTATTTCAGAAATCACCTGCCGATTCGTACTGTTTTGTCGTTTTCAAAGTCTTCTTGGCAAACTTGGTTAGCACATTCTCCCTCAAACTGAGTTAATTACTGCATTTTCGTACCACTACAGTAGTTTAAAAGGCTTAAGGAAGCATCTTTGTCACAACAGAAAGGTAGTTTGAAAATTGGGCTGGCGACATAACAAAAAAAAAAAACAGGAAGGGAGCCAACAGCACCCGGGTTTCCCAGGCGGTCACCCATCCAAGTACTAGCCGTGCCCGATGATGCTTAACTTCGGTGATCGGACGAGAACCGGTGTATTCATCATGGTATGGCCGTTGGCGCTCATCTAATGTAGGAGCACGGCAGAATTCGCGTTCGGCTTTTCTCCCAACACACAAAATGTTAGTTTTCGGCCGCATTTGACGAAAGCGCTTCCTTCCGCAACCGCCAGTTCCTCATGGACGGCGCGGGGAGGCGCGCCCGGCGTCCCAGCAGAGTGACGGCCGAATTGGCGGGCGCACCGCCGCGTGTGTGAGACGCACTGCTGCTCGTTGCACCCCCTGTCATTCGCTGGGCGCGTGCAGCCTTCGACACAAGCGGAGGACGCATCTTGTCCCTGGTGTTCAGCGGAAGGCCTGTGCGGGGTGTGGCAGTGTCGTGCTGGAGGGCCCACTGGTAGCGATGTGGGCTTCCTCGCCTCGCCTCGCCTCGCCTCGCCTCGCCTCGCCTCACACCAGGTGTCTGCGTAGTTTGCAGTGCATTCGCACCATTCCTATCCCTGTCCCTGTCCCCGTCCCGACTTGTCCCGACTTTGCTCGACTGCCGCTCGCTGCCGCTCGGGTCGTGGTCCATATGACAGCGCAAGCACGACAAACGTCTGCGGGACGAGACGAGACGAGACGAGACGAGACGACTAAGGAATAAATTCGTGGTTACAAATCAAATTTGGAACTCTACACTCCTACACAACAATAGGCGGTGACGTATTTCAGAAATCACCTGCCGATTCGTACTGTTTTGTCGTTTTCAAAGTCTTCTTGGCAAACTTGGTTAGCACATTCTCCCTCAAACTGAGTTAATTACTGCATTTTCGTACCATTACAGTAGTTTAAAAGGCTTAAGGAAGCATCTTTGTCACAACAGAAAGGTAGTTTGAAAATTGGGCTGGCGACATAACAAAAAAAAAAACAGGAAGGGAGCCAACAGCACCCGGGTTTCCCAGGCGGTCACCCATCCAAGTACTAGCCGTGCCCGATGATGCTTAACTTCGGTGATCGGACGAGAACCGGTGTATTCATCATGGTATGGCCGTTGGCGCTCATCTAATGTAGGAGCACGGCAGAATTCGCGTTCGGCTTTTCTCCCAACACACAAAATGTTAGTTTTCGGCCGCATTTGACGAAAGCGCTTCCTTCCGCAACCGCCAGTTCCTCATGGACGGCGCGGGGAGGCGCGCCCGGCGTCCCAGCAGAGTGACGGCCGAATTGGCGGGCGCACCGCCGCGTGTGTGAGACGCAGTGCTGCTCGTTGCACCCCCTGTCATTCGCTGGGCGCGTGCAGCCTTCGACACTAGCGGAGGACGCATCTTGTCCCTGGTGTTCAGCGGAAGGCCTGTGCGGGGTGTGGCAGTGTCGTGCTGGAGGGCCAACTGGTAGCGATGTGGGCTTCCTCGCCTCGCCTCGCCTCGCCTCGCCTCGCCTCACACCAGGTGTCTGCGTAGTTTGCAGTGCATTCGCACCATTCCTATCCCTGTCCCTGTCCCCGTCCCGACTTGTCCCGACTTTGCTCGACTGCCGCTCGCTGCCGCTCGCTGCCACTCGGGTCGTGGTCCATATGACAGCGCAAGCACGACAAACGTCTGCGGGACGAGACGAGACGAGGCGAGACGAGACGACTAAGGAATAAATTCGTGGTTACAAATCAAATTTGGAACTCTACACTCCTACACAACAATAGGCGGTGACGTATTTCAGAAATCACCTGCCGATTCGTACTGTTTTGTCGTTTTCAAAGTCTTCTTGGCAAACTTGGTTAGCACATTCTCCCTCAAACTGAGTTAATTACTGCATTTTCGTACCATTACAGTAGTTTAAAAGGCTTAAGGAAGCATCTTTGTCACAACAGAAAGGTAGTTTGAAAATTGGGCTGGCGACATAACAAAAAAAAAACAGGAAGGGAGCCAACAGCACCCGGGTTTCCCAGGCGGTCACCCATCCAAGTACT
Source organism: Schistocerca cancellata (assembly GCF_023864275.1). Classification (NCBI taxonomy): domain Eukaryota; kingdom Metazoa; phylum Arthropoda; class Insecta; order Orthoptera; family Acrididae; genus Schistocerca; species Schistocerca cancellata. The sequence continues at coordinate 50,466 of NW_026047129.1, read as the reverse complement.
AGCCGTGCCCGATGAAGCTTAACTTCGGTGATCGGACGAGAACCGGTGTATTCATCATGGTATGGCCGTTGGCGCTCATCTAATGTAGGAGCACGGCAGAATTCGCGTTCGGCTTTTCTCCCAACACACAAAATGTTAGTTTTCGGCCGCATTTGACGAAAGCGCTTCCTTCCGCAACCGCCAGTTCCTCATGGACGGCGCGGGGAGGCGCGCCCGGCGTCCCAGCAGAGTGACGGCCGAATTGGCGGGCGCACCGCCGCGTGTGTGAGACGCACTGCTGCTCGTTGCACCCCCTGTCATTCGCTGGGCGCGTGCAGCCTTCGACACAAGCGGAGGACGCATCTTGTCCCTGGTGTTCAGCGGAAGGCCTGTGCGGGGTGTGGCAGTGTCGTGCTGGAGGGCCCACTGGTAGCGATGTGGGCTTCCTCGCCTCGCCTCGCCTCGCCTCGCCTCGCCTCGCCTCACACCAGGTGTCTGCGTAGTTTGCAGTGCATTCGCACCATTCCTATCCCTGTCCCTGTCCCCGTCCCGACTTGTCCCGACTTTGCTCGACTGCCGCTCGCTGCCGCTCGGGTCGTGGTCCATATGACAGCGCAAGCACGACAAACGTCTGCGGGACGAGACGAGACGAGACGAGACGAGACGACTAAGGAATAAATTCGTGGTTACAAATCAAATTTGGAACTCTACACTCCTACACAACAATAGGCGGTGACGTATTTCAGAAATCACCTGCCGATTCGTACTGTTTTGTCGTTTTCAAAGTCTTCTTGGCAAACTTGGTTAGCACATTCTCCCTCAAACTGAGTTAATTACTGCATTTTCGTACCATTACAGTAGTTTAAAAGGCTTAAGGAAGCATCTTTGTCACAACAGAAAGGTAGTTTGAAAATTGGGCTGGCGACATAACAAAAAAAAAACAGGAAGGGAGCCAACAGCACCCGGGTTTCCCAGGCGGTCACCCATCCAAGTACTAGCCGTGCCCGATGATGCTTAACTTCGGTGATCGGACGAGAACCGGTGTATTCATCATGGTATGGCCGTTGGCGCTCATCTAATGTAGGAGCACGGCAGAATTCGCGTTCGGCTTTTCTCCCAACACACAAAATGTTAGTTTTCGGCCGCATTTGACGAAAGCGCTTCCTTCCGCAACCGCCAGTTCCTCATGGACGGCGCGGGGAGGCGCGCCCGGCGTCCCAGCAGAGTGACGGCCGAATTGGCGGGCGCACCGCCGCGTGTGTGAGACGCAGTGCTGCTCGTTGCACCCCCTGTCATTCGCTGGGCGCGTGCAGCCTTCGACACTAGCGGAGGACGCATCTTGTCCCTGGTGTTCAGCGGAAGGCCTGTGCGGGGTGTGGCAGTGTCGTGCTGGAGGGCCAACTGGTAGCGATGTGGGCTTCCTCGCCTCGCCTCGCCTCGCCTCGCCTCGCCTCACACCAGGTGTCTGCGTAGTTTGCAGTGCATTCGCACCATTCCTATCCCTGTCCCTGTCCCCGTCCCGACTTGTCCCGACTTTGCTCGACTGCCGCTCGCTGCCGCTCGCTGCCACTCGGGTCGTGGTCCATATGACAGCGCAAGCACGACAAACGTCTGCGGGACGAGACGAGACGAGGCGAGACGAGACGACTAAGGAATAAATTCGTGGTTACAAATCAAATTTGGAACTCTACACTCCTACACAACAATAGGCGGTGACGTATTTCAGAAATCACCTGCCGATTCGTACTGTTTTGTCGTTTTCAAAGTCTTCTTGGCAAACTTGGTTAGCACATTCTCCCTCAAACTGAGTTAATTACTGCATTTTCGTACCATTACAGTAGTTTAAAAGGCTTAAGGAAGCATCTTTGTCACAACAGAAAGGTAGTTTGAAAATTGGGCTGGCGACATAACAAAAAAAAAACAGGAAGGGAGCCAACAGCACCCGGGTTTCCCAGGCGGTCACCCATCCAAGTACTAGCCGTGCCCGATGAAGCTTAACTTCGGTGATCGGACGAGAACCGGTGTATTCATCATGGTATGGCCGTTGGCGCTCATCTAATGTAGGAGCACGGCAGAATTCGCGTTCGGCTTTTCTCCCAACACACAAAATGTTAGTTTTCGGCCGCATTTGACGAAAGCGCTTCCTTCCGCAACCGCCAGTTCCTCATGGACGGCGCGGGGAGGCGCGCCCGGCGTCCCAGCAGAGTGACGGCCGAATTGGCGGGCGCACCGCCGCGTGTGTGAGACGCACTGCTGCTCGTTGCACCCCCTGTCATTCGCTGGGCGCGTGCAGCCTTCGACACAAGCGGAGGACGCATCTTGTCCCTGGTGTTCAGCGGAAGGCCTGTGCGGGGTGTGGCAGTGTCGTGCTGGAGGGCCCACTGGTAGCGATGTGGGCTTCCTCGCCTCGCCTCGCCTCGCCTCGCCTCGCCTCACACCAGGTGTCTGCGTAGTTTGCAGTGCATTCGCACCATTCCTATCCCTTTCCCTGTCCCCGTCCCGACTTGTCCCGACTTTGCTCGACTGCCGCTCGCTGCCGCTCGGGTCGTGGTCCATATGACAGCGCAAGCACGACAAACGTCTGCGGGACGAGACGAGACGAGACGAGACGAGACGACTAAGGAATAAATTCGTGGTTACAAATCAAATTTGGAACTCTACACTCCTACACAACAATAGGCGGTGACGTATTTCAGAAATCACCTGCCGATTCGTACTGTTTTGTCGTTTTCAAAGTCTTCTTGGCAAACTTGGTTAGCACATTCTCCCTCAAACTGAGTTAATTACTGCATTTTCGTACCATTACAGTAGTTTAAAAGGCTTAAGGAAGCATCTTTGTCACAACAGAAAGGTAGTTTGAAAATTGGGCTGGCGACATAACAAAAAAAAAAACAGGAAGGGAGCCAACAGCACCCGGGTTTCCCAGGCGGTCACCCATCCAAGTACTAGCCGTGCCCGATGATGCTTAACTTCGGTGATCGGACGAGAACCGGTGTATTCATCATGGTATGGCCGTTGGCGCTCATCTAATGTAGGAGCACGGCAGAATTCGCGTTCGGCTTTTCTCCCAACACACAAAATGTTAGTTTTCGGCCGCATTTGACGAAAGCGCTTCCTTCCGCAACCGCCAGTTCCTCATGGACGGCGCGGGGAGGCGCGCCCGGCGTCCCAGCAGAGTGACGGCCGAATTGGCGGGCGCACCGCCGCGTGTGTGAGACGCAGTGCTGCTCGTTGCACCCCCTGTCATTCGCTGGGCGCGTGCAGCCTTCGACACTAGCGGAGGACGCATCTTGTCCCTGGTGTTCAGCGGAAGGCCTGTGCGGGGTGTGGCAGTGTCGTGCTGGAGGGCCAACTGGTAGCGATGTGGGCTTCCTCGCCTCGCCTCGCCTCGCCTCGCCTCGCCTCACACCAGGTGTCTGCGTAGTTTGCAGTGCATTCGCACCATTCCTATCCCTGTCCCTGTCCCCGTCCCGACTTGTCCCGACTTTGCTCGACTGCCGCTCGCTGCCGCTCGCTGCCACTCGGGTCGTGGTCCATATGACAGCGCAAGCACGACAAACGTCTGCGGGACGAGACGAGACGAGGCGAGACGAGACGACTAAGGAATAAATTCGTGGTTACAAATCAAATTTGGAACTCTACACTCCTACACAACAATAGGCGGTGACGTATTTCAGAAATCACCTGCCGATTCGTACTGTTTTGTCGTTTTCAAAGTCTTCTTGGCAAACTTGGTTAGCACATTCTCCCTCAAACTGAGTTAATTACTGCATTTTCGTACCATTACAGTAGTTTAAAAGGCTTAAGGAAGCATCTTTGTCACAACAGAAAGGTAGTTTGAAAATTGGGCTGGCGACATAACAAAAAAAAAACAGGAAGGGAGCCAACAGCACCCGGGTTTCCCAGGCGGTCACCCATCCAAGTACTAGCCGTGCCCGATGAAGCTTAACTTCGGTGATCGGACGAGAACCGGTGTATTCATCATGGTATGGCCGTTGGCGCTCATCTAATGTAGGAGCACGGCAGAATTCGCGTTCGGCTTTTCTCCCAACACACAAAATGTTAGTTTTCGGCCGCATTTGACGAAAGCGCTTCCTTCCGCAACCGCCAGTTCCTCATGGACGGCGCGGGGAGGCGCGCCCGGCGTCCCAGCAGAGTGACGGCCGAATTGGCGGGCGCACCGCCGCGTGTGTGAGACGCACTGCTGCTCGTTGCACCCCCTGTCATTCGCTGGGCGCGTGCAGCCTTCGACACAAGCGGAGGACGCATCTTGTCCCTGGTGTTCAGCGGAAGGCCTGTGCGGGGTGTGGCAGTGTCGTGCTGGAGGGCCCACTGGTAGCGATGTGGGCTTCCTCGCCTCGCCTCGCCTCGCCTCGCCTCGCCTCACACCAGGTGTCTGCGTAGTTTGCAGTGCATTCGCACCATTCCTATCCCTTTCCCTGTCCCCGTCCCGACTTGTCCCGACTTTGCTCGACTGCCGCTCGCTGCCGCTCGGGTCGTGGTCCATATGACAGCGCAAGCACGACAAACGTCTGCGGGACGAGACGAGACGAGACGAGACGAGACGACTAAGGAATAAATTCGTGGTTACAAATCAAATTTGGAACTCTACACTCCTACACAACAATAGGCGGTGACGTATTTCAGAAATCACCTGCCGATTCGTACTGTTTTGTCGTTTTCAAAGTCTTCTTGGCAAACTTGGTTAGCACATTCTCCCTCAAACTGAGTTAATTACTGCATTTTCGTACCATTACAGTAGTTTAAAAGGCTTAAGGAAGCATCTTTGTCACAACAGAAAGGTAGTTTGAAAATTGGGCTGGCGACATAACAAAAAAAAAAACAGGAAGGGAGCCAACAGCACCCGGGTTTCCCAGGCGGTCACCCATCCAAGTACTAGCCGTGCCCGATGATGCTTAACTTCGGTGATCGGACGAGAACCGGTGTATTCATCATGGTATGGCCGTTGGCGCTCATCTAATGTAGGAGCACGGCAGAATTCGCGTTCGGCTTTTCTCCCAACACACAAAATGTTAGTTTTCCGCCTCACACCAGGTGTCTGCGTAGTTTGCAATGCATTCGCACCATTCCTATACCTGTCCCTGTCCCCGTCCCGACTTGTCCCGACTTTGCTCGACTGCCGCTCGCTGCCGCTCGGGTCGTGGTCCATATGACAGCGCAAGCACGACAAACGTCTGCGGGACGAGACGAGACGAGACGAGACGAGACGACTAAGGAATAAATTCGTGGTTACAAATCAAATTTGGAACTCTACACTCCTACACAACAATAGGCGGTGACGTATTTCAGAAATCACCTGCCGATTCGTACTGTTTTGTCGTTTTCAAAGTCTTCTTGGCAAACTTGGTTAGCACATTCTCCCTCAAACTGAGTTAATTACTGCATTTTCGTACCACTACAGTAGTTTAAAAGGCTTAAGGAAGCATCTTTGTCACAACAGAAAGGTAGTTTGAAAATTGGGCTGGCGACATAACAAAAAAAAAAACAGGAAGGGAGCCAACAGCACCCGGGTTTCCCAGGCGGTCACCCATCCAAGTACTAGCCGTGCCCGATGATGCTTAACTTCGGTGATCGGACGAGAACCGGTGTATTCATCATGGTATGGCCGTTGGCGCTCATCTAATGTAGGAGCACGGCAGAATTCGCGTTCGGCTTTTCTCCCAACACACAAAATGTTAGTTTTCGGCCGCATTTGACGAAAGCGCTTCCTTCCGCAACCGCCAGTTCCTCATGGACGGCGCGGGGAGGCGCGCCCGGCGTCCCAGCAGAGTGACGGCCGAATTGGCGGGCGCACCGCCGCGTGTGTGAGACGCACTGCTGCTCGTTGCACCCCCTGTCATTCGCTGGGCGCGTGCAGCCTTCGACACAAGCGGAGGACGCATCTTGTCCCTGGTGTTCAGCGGAAGGCCTGTGCGGGGTGTGGCAGTGTCGTGCTGGAGGGCCCACTGGTAGCGATGTGGGCTTCCTCGCCTCGCCTCGCCTCGCCTCGCCTCGCCTCACACCAGGTGTCTGCGTAGTTTGCAGTGCATTCGCACCATTCCTATCCCTGTCCCTGTCCCCGTCCCGACTTGTCCCGACTTTGCTCGACTGCCGCTCGCTGCCGCTCGGGTCGTGGTCCATATGACAGCGCAAGCACGACAAACGTCTGCGGGACGAGACGAGACGAGACGAGACGACTAAGGAATAAATTCGTGGTTACAAATCAAATTTGGAACTCTACACTCCTACACAACAATAGGCGGTGACGTATTTCAGAAATCACCTGCCGATTCGTACTGTTTTGTCGTTTTCAAAGTCTTCTTGGCAAACTTGGTTAGCACATTCTCCCTCAAACTGAGTTAATTACTGCATTTTCGTACCATTACAGTAGTTTAAAAGGCTTAAGGAAGCATCTTTGTCACAACAGAAAGGTAGTTTGAAAATTGGGCTGGCGACATAACAAAAAAAAAAAACAGGAAGGGAGCCAACAGCACCCGGGTTTCCCAGGCGGTCACCCATCCAAGTACTAGCCGTGCCCGATGATGCTTAACTTCGGTGATCGGACGAGAACCGGTGTATTCATCATGGTATGGCCGTTGGCGCTCATCTAATGTAGGAGCACGGCAGAATTCGCGTTCGGCTTTTCTCCCAACACACAAAATGTTAGTTTTCCGCCTCACACCAGGTGTCTGCGTAGTTTGCAATGCATTCGCACCATTCCTATACCTGTCCCTGTCCCCGTCCCGACTTGTCCCGACTTTGCTCGACTGCCGCTCGCTGCCGCTCGGGTCGTGGTCCATATGACAGCGCAAGCACGACATACGTCTGCGGGACGAGACGAGACGAGACGAGACGAGACGACTAAGGAATAAATTCGTGGTTACAAATCAAATTTGGAACTCTACACTCCTACACAACAATAGGCGGTGACGTATTTCAGAAATCACCTGCCGATTCGTACTGTTTTGTCGTTTTCAAAGTCTTCTTGGCAAACTTGGTTAGCACATTCTCCCTCAAACTGAGTTAATTACTGCATTTTCGTACCATTACAGTAGTTTAAAAGGCTTAAGGAAGCATCTTTGTCACAACAGAAAGGTAGTTTGAAAATTGGGCTGGCGACATAACAAAAAAAAAACAGGAAGGGAGCCAACAGCACCCGGGTTTCCCAGGCGGTCACCCATCCAAGTACTAGCCGTGCCCGATGATGCTTAACTTCGGTGATCGGACGAGAACCGGTGTATTCATCATGGTATGGCCGTTGGCGCTCATCTAATGTAGGAGCACGGCAGAATTCGCGTTCGGCTTTTCTCCCAACACACAAAATGTTAGTTTTCGGCCGCATTTGACGAAAGCGCTTCCTTCCGCAACCGCCAGTTCCTCATGGACGGCGCGGGGAGGCGCGCCCGGCGTCCCAGCAGAGTGACGGCCGAATTGGCGGGCGCACCGCCGCGTGTGTGAGACGCACTGCTGCTCGTTGCACCCCCTGTCATTCGCTGGGCGCGTGCAGCCTTCGACACTAGCGGAGGACGCATCTTGTCCCTGGTGTTCAGCGGAAGGCCTGTGCGGGGTGTGGCAGTGTCGTGCTGGAGGGCCAACTCGTAGCGATGTGGGCTTCCTCGCCTCGCCTCGCCTCGCCTCGCCTCGCCTCGCCTCACACCAGGTGTCTGCGTAGTTTGCAGTGCATTCGCACCATTCCTATCCCTGTCCCTGTCCCCGTCCCGACTTGTCCCGACTTTGCTCGACTGCCGCTCGCTGCCGCTCGCTGCCACTCGGGTCGTGGTCCATATGACAGCGCAAGCACGACAAACGTCTGCGGGACGAGACGAGACGAGGCGAGACGAGACGACTAAGGAATAAATTCGTGGTTACAAATCAAATTTGGAACTCTACACTCCTACACAACAATAGGCGGTGACGTATTTCAGAAATCACCTGCCGATTCGTACTGTTTTGTCGTTTTCAAAGTCTTCTTGGCAAACTTGGTTAGCACATTCTCCCTCAAACTGAGTTAATTACTGCATTTTCGTACCATTACAGTAGTTTAAAAGGCTTAAGGAAGCATCTTTGTCACAACAGAAAGGTAGTTTGAAAATTGGGCTGGCGACATAACAAAAAAAAAACAGGAAGGGAGCCAACAGCACCCGGGTTTCCCAGGCGGTCACCCATCCAAGTACTAGCCGTGCCCGATGATGCTTAACTTCGGTGATCGGACGAGAACCGGTGTATTCATCATGGTATGGCCGTTGGCGCTCATCTAATGTAGGAGCACGGCAGAATTCGCGTTCGGCTTTTCTCCCAACACACAAAATGTTAGTTTTCGGCCGCATTTGACGAAAGCGCTTCCTTCCGCAACCGCCAGTTCCTCATGGACGGCGCGGGGAGGCGCGCCCGGCGTCCCAGCAGAGTGACGGCCGAATTGGCGGGCGCACCGCCGCGTGTGTGAGACGCACTGCTGCTCGTTGCACCCCCTGTCATTCGCTGGGCGCGTGCAGCCTTCGACACTAGCGGAGGACGCATCTTGTCCCTGGTGTTCAGCGGAAGGCCTGTGCGGGGTGTGGCAGTGTCGTGCTGGAGGGCCAACTGGTAGCGATGTGGGCTTCCTCGCCTCGCCTCGCCTCGCCTCGCCGCGCCTCACACCAGGTGTCTGCGTAGTTTGCAGTGCATTCGCACCATTCCTATCCCTGTCCCTGTCCCCGTCCCGACTTGTCCCGACTTTGCTCGACTGCCGCTCGCTGCCGCTCGCTGCCACTCGGGTCGTGGTCCATATGACAGCGCAAGCACGACAAACGTCTGCGGGACGAGACGAGACGAGGCGAGACGAGACGACTAAGGAATAAATTCGTGGTTACAAATCAAATTTGGAACTCTACACTCCTACACAACAATAGGCGGTGACGTATTTCAGAAATCACCTGCCGATTCGTACTGTTTTGTCGTTTTCAAAGTCTTCTTGGCAAACTTGGTTAGCACATTCTCCCTCAAACTGAGTTAATTACTGCATTTTCGTACCATTACAGTAGTTTAAAAGGCTTAAGGAAGCATCTTTGTCACAACAGAAAGGTAGTTTGAAAATTGGGCTGGCGACATAACAAAAAAAAAACAGGAAGGGAGCCAACAGCACCCGGGTTTCCCAGGCGGTCACCCATCCAAGTACTAGCCGTGCCCGATGATGCTTAACTTCGGTGATCGGACGAGAACCGGTGTATTCATCATGGTATGGCCGTTGGCGCTCATCTAATGTAGGAGCACGGCAGAATTCGCGTTCGGCTTTTCTCCCAACACACAAAATGTTAGTTTTCGGCCGCATTTGACGAAAGCGCTTCCTTCCGCAACCGCCAGTTCCTCATGGACGGCGCGGGGAGGCGCGCCCGGCGTCCCAGCAGAGTGACGGCCGAATTGGCGGGCGCACCGCCGCGTGTGTGAGACGCACTGCTGCTCGTTGCACCCCCTGTCATTCGCTGGGCGCGTGCAGCCTTCGACACTAGCGGAGGACGCATCTTGTCCCTGGTGTTCAGCGGAAGGCCTGTGCGGGGTGTGGCAGTGTCGTGCTGGAGGGCCAACTGGTAGCGATGTGGGCTTCCTCGCCTCGCCTCGCCTCGCCTCACACCAGGTGTCTGCGTAGTTTGCAGTGCATTCGCACCATTCCTATCCCTGTCCCTGTCCCCGTCCCGACTTGTCCCGACTTTGCTCGACTGCCGCTCGCTGCCGCTCGCTGCCACTCGGGTCGTGGTCCATATGACAGCGCAAGCACGACAAACGTCTGCGGGACGAGACGAGACGAGGCGAGACGAGACGACTAAGGAATAAATTCGTGGTTACAAATCAAATTTGGAACTCTACACTCCTACACAACAATAGGCGGTGACGTATTTCAGAAATCACCTGCCGATTCGTACTGTTTTGTCGTTTTCAAAGTCTTCTTGGCAAACTTGGTTAGCACATTCTCCCTCAAACTGAGTTAATTACTGCATTTTCGTACCATTACAGTAGTTTAAAAGGCTTAAGGAAGCATCTTTGTCACAACAGAAAGGTAGTTTGAAAATTGGGCTGGCGACATAACAAAAAAAAAGAACAGGAAGGGAGCCAACAGGACCCGGGTTTCCCAGGCGGTCACCCATCCAAGTACTAGCCGTGCCCGATGATGCTTAACTTCGGTGATCGGACGAGAACCGGTGTATTCATCATGGTATGGCCGTTGGCGCTCATCTAATGTAGGAGCACGGCAGAATTCGCGTTCGGCTTTTCTCCCAACACACAAAATGTTAGTTTTCGGCCGCATTTGACGAAAGCGCTTCCTTCCGCAACCGCCAGTTCCTCATGGACGGCGCGGGGAGGCGCGCCCGGCGTCCCAGCAGAGTGACGGCCGAATTGGCGGGCGCACCGCCGCGTGTGTGAGACGCACTGCTGCTCGTTGCACCCCCTGTCATTCGCTGGGCGCGTGCAGCCTTCGACACTAGCGGAGGACGCATCTTGTCCCTGGTGTTCAGCGGAAGGCCTGTGCGGGGTGTGGCAGTGTCGTGCTGGAGGGCCAACTGGTAGCGATGTGGGCTTCCTCGCCTCGCCTCGCCTCGCCTCACACCAGGTGTCTGCGTAGTTTGCAGTGCATTCGCACCATTCCTATACCTGTCCCTGTCCCCGTCCCGACTTGTCCCGACTTTGCTCGACTGCCGCTCGCTGCCGCTCGGGTCGTGGTCCATATGACAGCGCAAGCACGACAAACGTCTGCGGGACGAGACGAGACGAGACGAGACGAGACGACTAAGGAATAAATTCGTGGTTACAAATCAAATTTGGAACTCTACACTCCTACACAACAATAGGCGGTGACGTATTTCAGAAATCACCTGCCGATTCGTACTGTTTTGTCGTTTTCAAAGTCTTCTTGGCAAACTTGGTTAGCACATTCTCCCTCAAACTGAGTTAATTACTGCATTTTCGTACCATTACAGTAGTTTAAAAGGCTTAAGGAAGCATCTTTGTCACAACAGAAAGGTAGTTTGAAAATTGGGCTGGCGACATAACAAAAAAAAAAACAGGAAGGGAGCCAACAGCACCCGGGTTTCCCAGGCGGTCACCCATCCAAGTACTAGCCGTGCCCGATGATGCTTAACTTCGGTGATCGGACGAGAACCGGTGTATTCATCATGGTATGGCCGTTGGCGCTCATCTAATGTAGGAGCACGGCAGAATTCGCGTTCGGCTTTTCTCCCAACACACAAAATGTTAGTTTTCGGCCGCATTTGACGAAAGCGCTTCCTTCCGCAACCGCCAGTTCCTCATGGACGGCGCGGGGAGGCGCGCCCGGCGTCCCAGCAGAGTGACGGCCGAATTGGCGGGCGCACCGCCGCGTGTGTGAGACGGACTGCTGCTCGTTGCACCCCCTGTCATTCGCTGGGCGCGTGCAGCCTTCGACACTAGCGGAGGACGCATCTTGTCCCTGGTGTTCAGCGGAAGGCCTGTGCGGGGTGTGGCAGTGTCGTGCTGGAGGGCCAACTGGTAGCGATGTGGGCTTCCTCGCCTCGCCTCGCCTCGCCTCGCCTCGCCTCGCCTCACACCAGGTGTCTGCGTAGTTTGCAGTGCATTCGCACCATTCCTATCCCTGTCCCTGTCCCCGTCCCGACTTGTCCCGACTTTGCTCGACTGCCGCTCGCTGCCGCTCGCTGCCACTCGGGTCGTGGTCCATATGACAGCGCAAGCACGACAAACGTCTGCGGGACGAGACGAGACGAGGCGAGACGAGACGACTAAGGAATAAATTCGTGGTTACAAATCAAATTTGGAACTCTACACTCCTACACAACAATAGGCGGTGACGTATTTCAGAAATCACCTGCCGATTCGTACTGTTTTGTCGTTTTCAAAGTCTTCTTGGCAAACTTGGTTAGCACATTCTCCCTCAAACTGAGTTAATTACTGCATTTTCGTACCATTACAGTAGTTTAAAAGGCTTAAGGAAGCATCTTTGTCACAACAGAAAGGTAGTTTGAAAATTGGGCTGGCGACATAACAAAAAAAAAAACAGGAAGGGAGCCAACAGCACCCGGGTTTCCCAGGCGGTCACCCATCCAAGTACTAGCCGTGCCCGATGATGCTTAACTTCGGTGATCGGACGAGAACCGGTGTATTCATCATGGTATGGCCGTTGGCGCTCATCTAATGTAGGAGCACGGCAGAATTCGCGTTCGGCTTTTCTCCCAACACACAAAATGTTAGTTTTCGGCCGCATTTGACGAAAGCGCTTCCTTCCGCAACCGCCAGTTCCTCATGGACGGCGCGGGGAGGCGCGCCCGGCGTCCCAGCAGAGTGACGGCCGAATTGGCGGGCGCACCGCCGCGTGTGTGAGACGGACTGCTGCTCGTTGCACCCCCTGTCATTCGCTGGGCGCGTGCAGCCTTCGACACTAGCGGAGGACGCATCTTGTCCCTGGTGTTCAGCGGAAGGCCTGTGCGGGGTGTGGCAGTGTCGTGCTGGAGGGCCAACTGGTAGCGATGTGGGCTTCCTCGCCTCGCCTCGCCTCGCCTCGCCTCGCCTCGCCTCGCCTCACACCAGGTGTCTGCGTAGTTTGCAGTGCATTCGCACCATTCCTATCCCTGTCCCTGTCCCCGTCCCGACTTGTCCCGACTTTGCTCGACTGCCGCTCGCTGCCGCTCGCTGCCACTCGGGTCGTGGTCCATATGACAGCGCAAGCACGACAAACGTCTGCGGGACGAGACGAGACGAGGCGAGACGAGACGACTAAGGAATAAATTCGTGGTTACAAATCAAATTTGGAACTCTACACTCCTACACAACAATAGGCGGTGACGTATTTCAGAAATCACCTGCCGATTCGTACTGTTTTGTCGTTTTCAAAGTCTTCTTGGCAAACTTGGTTAGCACATTCTCCCTCAAACTGAGTTAATTACTGCATTTTCGTACCATTACAGTAGTTTAAAAGGCTTAAGGAAGCATCTTTGTCACAACAGAAAGGTAGTTTGAAAATTGGGCTGGCGACATAACAAAAAAAAAACAGGAAGGGAGCCAACAGCACCCGGGTTTCCCAGGCGGTCACCCATCCAAGTACTAGCCGTGCCCGATGATGCTTAACTTCGGTGATCGGACGAGAACCGGTGTATTCATCATGGTATGGCCGTTGGCGCTCATCTAATGTAGGAGCACGGCAGAATTCGCGTTCGGCTTTTCTCCCAACACACAAAATGTTAGTTTTCGGCCGCATTTGACGAAAGCGCTTCCTTCCGCAACCGCCAGTTCCTCATGGACGGCGCGGGGAGGCGCGCCCGGCGTCCCAGCAGAGTGACGGCCGAATTGGCGGGCGCACCGCCGCGTGTGTGAGACGCACTGCTGCTCGTTGCACCCCCTGTCATTCGCTGGGCGCGTGCAGCCTTCGACACTAGCGGAGGACGCATCTTGTCCCTGGTGTTCAGCGGAAGGCCTGTGCGGGGTGTGGCAGTGTCGTGCTGGAGGGCCAACTGGTAGCGATGTGGGCTTCCTCGCCTCGCCTCGCCTCGCCTCGCCTCGCCTCACACCAGGTGTCTGCGTAGTTTGCAGTGCATTCGCACCATTCCTATCCCTGTCCCTGTCCCCGTCCCGACTTGTCCCGACTTTGCTCGACTGCCGCTCGCTGCCGCTCGCTGCCACTCGGGTCGTGGTCCATATGACAGCGCAAGCACGACAAACGTCTGCGGGACGAGACGAGACGAGGCGAGACGAGACGACTAAGGAATAAATTCGTGGTTACAAATCAAATTTGGAACTCTACACTCCTACACAACAATAGGCGGTGACGTATTTCAGAAATCACCTGCCGATTCGTACTGTTTTGTCGTTTTCAAAGTCTTCTTGGCAAACTTGGTTAGCACATTCTCCCTCAAACTGAGTTAATTACTGCATTTTCGTACCATTACAGTAGTTTAAAAGGCTTAAGGAAGCATCTTTGTCACAACAGAAAGGTAGTTTGAAAATTGGGCTGGCGACATAACAAAAAAAAAGAACAGGAAGGGAGCCAACAGGACCCGGGTTTCCCAGGCGGTCACCCATCCAAGTACTAGCCGTGCCCGATGATGCTTAACTTCGGTGATCGGACGAGAACCGGTGTATTCATCATGGTATGGCCGTTGGCGCTCATCTAATGTAGGAGCACGGCAGAATTCGCGTTCGGCTTTTCTCCCAACACACAAAATGTTAGTTTTCGGCCGCATTTGACGAAAGCGCTTCCTTCCGCAACCGCCAGTTCCTCATGGACGGCGCGGGGAGGCGCGCCCGGCGTCCCAGCAGAGTGACGGCCGAATTGGCGGGCGCACCGCCGCGTGTGTGAGACGGACTGCTGCTCGTTGCACCCCCTGTCATTCGCTGGGCGCGTGCAGCCTTCGACACTAGCGGAGGACGCATCTTGTCCCTGGTGTTCAGCGGAAGGCCTGTGCGGGGTGTGGCAGTGTCGTGCTGGAGGGCCAACTGGTAGCGATGTGGGCTTCCTCGCCTCGCCTCGCCTCGCCTCGCCTCGCCTCGCCTCACACCAGGTGTCTGCGTAGTTTGCAGTGCATTCGCACCATTCCTATCCCTGTCCCTGTCCCCGTCCCGACTTGTCCCGACTTTGCTCGACTGCCGCTCGCTGCCGCTCGCTGCCACTCGGGTCGTGGTCCATATGACAGCGCAAGCACGACAAACGTCTGCGGGACGAGACGAGACGAGGCGAGACGAGACGACTAAGGAATAAATTCGTGGTTACAAATCAAATTTGGAACTCTACACTCCTACACAACAATAGGCGGTGACGTATTTCAGAAATCACCTGCCGATTCGTACTGTTTTGTCGTTTTCAAAGTCTTCTTGGCAAACTTGGTTAGCACATTCTCCCTCAAACTGAGTTAATTACTGCATTTTCGTACCATTACAGTAGTTTAAAAGGCTTAAGGAAGCATCTTTGTCACAACAGAAAGGTAGTTTGAAAATTGGGCTGGCGACATAACAAAAAAAAAACAGGAAGGGAGCCAACAGCACCCGGGTTTCCCAGGCGGTCACCCATCCAAGTACTAGCCGTGCCCGATGATGCTTAACTTCGGTGATCGGACGAGAACCGGTGTATTCATCATGGTATGGCCGTTGGCGCTCATCTAATGTAGGAGCACGGCAGAATTCGCGTTCGGATTTTCTCCCAACACACAAAATGTTAGTTTTCGGCCGCATTTGACGAAAGCGCTTCCTTCCGCAACCGCCAGTTCCTCATGGACGGCGCGGGGAGGCGCGCCCGGCGTCCCAGCAGAGTGACGGCCGAATTGGCGGGCGCACCGCCGCGTGTGTGAGACGCACTGCTGCTCGTTGCACCCCCTGTCATTCGCTGGGCGCGTGCAGCCTTCGACACTAGCGGAGGACGCATCTTGTCCCTGGTGTTCAGCGGAAGGCCTGTGCGGGGTGTGGCAGTGTCGTGCTGGAGGGCCAACTGGTAGCGATGTGGGCTTCCTCGCCTCGCCTCGCCTCGCCTCGCCTCGCCTCACACCAGGTGTCTGCGTAGTTTGCAGTGCATTCGCACCATTCCTATCCCTGTCCCTGTCCCCGTCCCGACTTGTCCCGACTTTGCTCGACTGCCGCTCGCTGCCGCTCGCTGCCACTCGGGTCGTGGTCCATATGACAGCGCAAGCACGACAAACGTCTGCGGGACGAGACGAGACGAGGCGAGACGAGACGACTAAGGAATAAATTCGTGGTTACAAATCAAATTTGGAACTCTACACTCCTACACAACAATAGGCGGTGACGTATTTCAGAAATCACCTGCCGATTCGTACTGTTTTGTCGTTTTCAAAGTCTTCTTGGCAAACTTGGTTAGCACATTCTCCCTCAAACTGAGTTAATTACTGCATTTTCGTACCATTACAGTAGTTTAAAAGGCTTAAGGAAGCATCTTTGTCACAACAGAAAGGTAGTTTGAAAATTGGGCTGGCGACATAACAAAAAAAAAGAACAGGAAGGGAGCCAACAGGACCCGGGTTTCCCAGGCGGTCACCCATCCAAGTACTAGCCGTGCCCGATGATGCTTAACTTCGGTGATCGGACGAGAACCGGTGTATTCATCATGGTATGGCCGTTGGCGCTCATCTAATGTAGGAGCACGGCAGAATTCGCGTTCGGCTTTTCTCCCAACACACAAAATGTTAGTTTTCGGCCGCATTTGACGAAAGCGCTTCCTTCCGCAACCGCCAGTTCCTCATGGACGGCGCGGGGAGGCGCGCCCGGCGTCCCAGCAGAGTGACGGCCGAATTGGCGGGCGCACCGCCGCGTGTGTGAGACGCACTGCTGCTCGTTGCACCCCCTGTCATTCGCTGGGCGCGTGCAGCCTTCGACACTAGCGGAGGACGCATCTTGTCCCTGGTGTTCAGCGGAAGGCCTGTGCGGGGTGTGGCAGTGTCGTGCTGGAGGGCCAACTGGTAGCGATGTGGGCTTCCTCGCCTCGCCTCGCCTCGCCTCACACCAGGTGTCTGCGTAGTTTGCAGTGCATTCGCACCATTCCTATACCTGTCCCTGTCCCCGTCCCGACTTGTCCCGACTTTGCTCGACTGCCGCTCGCTGCCGCTCGGGTCGTGGTCCATATGACAGCGCAAGCACGACAAACGTCTGCGGGACGAGACGAGACGAGACGAGACGAGACGACTAAGGAATAAATTCGTGGTTACAAATCAAATTTGGAACTCTACACTCCTACACAACAATAGGCGGTGACGTATTTCAGAAATCACCTGCCGATTCGTACTGTTTTGTCGTTTTCAAAGTCTTCTTGGCAAACTTGGTTAGCACATTCTCCCTCAAACTGAGTTAATTACTGCATTTTCGTACCATTACAGTAGTTTAAAAGGCTTAAGGAAGCATCTTTGTCACAACAGAAAGGTAGTTTGAAAATTGGGCTGGCGACATAACAAAAAAAAAAAAACAGGAAGGGAGCCAACAGCACCCGGGTTTCCCAGGCGGTCACCCATCCAAGTACTAGCCGTGCCCGATGATGCTTAACTTCGGTGATCGGACGAGAACCGGTGTATTCATCATGGTATGGCCGTTGGCGCTCATCTAATGTAGGAGCACGGCAGAATTCGCGTTCGGCTTTTCTCCCAACACACAAAATGTTAGTTTTCGGCCGCATTTGACGAAAGCGCTTCCTTCCGCAACCGCCAGTTCCTCATGGACGGCGCGGGGAGGCGCGCCCGGCGTCCCAGCAGAGTGACGGCCGAATTGGCGGGCGCACCGCCGCGTGTGTGAGACGGACTGCTGCTCGTTGCACCCCCTGTCATTCGCTGGGCGCGTGCAGCCTTCGACACTAGCGGAGGACGCATCTTGTCCCTGGTGTTCAGCGGAAGGCCTGTGCGGGGTGTGGCAGTGTCGTGCTGGAGGGCCAACTGGTAGCGATGTGGGCTTCCTCGCCTCGCCTCGCCTCGCCTCGCCTCGCCTCGCCTCACACCAGGTGTCTGCGTAGTTTGCAGTGCATTCGCACCATTCCTATCCCTGTCCCTGTCCCCGTCCCGACTTGTCCCGACTTTGCTCGACTGCCGCTCGCTGCCGCTCGCTGCCACTCGGGTCGTGGTCCATATGACAGCGCAAGCACGACAAACGTCTGCGGGACGAGACGAGACGAGGCGAGACGAGACGACTAAGGAATAAATTCGTGGTTACAAATCAAATTTGGAACTCTACACTCCTACACAACAATAGGCGGTGACGTATTTCAGAAATCACCTGCCGATTCGTACTGTTTTGTCGTTTTCAAAGTCTTCTTGGCAAACTTGGTTAGCACATTCTCCCTCAAACTGAGTTAATTACTGCATTTTCGTACCATTACAGTAGTTTAAAAGGCTTAAGGAAGCATCTTTGTCACAACAGAAAGGTAGTTTGAAAATTGGGCTGGCGACATAACAAAAAAAAAACAGGAAGGGAGCCAACAGCACCCGGGTTTCCCAGGCGGTCACCCATCCAAGTACTAGCCGTGCCCGATGATGCTTAACTTCGGTGATCGGACGAGAACCGGTGTATTCATCATGGTATGGCCGTTGGCGCTCATCTAATGTAGGAGCACGGCAGAATTCGCGTTCGGATTTTCTCCCAACACACAAAATGTTAGTTTTCGGCCGCATTTGACGAAAGCGCTTCCTTCCGCAACCGCCAGTTCCTCATGGACGGCGCGGGGAGGCGCGCCCGGCGTCCCAGCAGAGTGACGGCCGAATTGGCGGGCGCACCGCCGCGTGTGTGAGACGCACTGCTGCTCGTTGCACCCCCTGTCATTCGCTGGGCGCGTGCAGCCTTCGACACTAGCGGAGGACGCATCTTGTCCCTGGTGTTCAGCGGAAGGCCTGTGCGGGGTGTGGCAGTGTCGTGCTGGAGGGCCAACTGGTAGCGATGTGGGCTTCCTCGCCTCGCCTCGCCTCGCCTCGCCTCGCCTCACACCAGGTGTCTGCGTAGTTTGCAGTGCATTCGCACCATTCCTATCCCTGTCCCTGTCCCCGTCCCGACTTGTCCCGACTTTGCTCGACTGCCGCTCGCTGCCGCTCGCTGCCACTCGGGTCGTGGTCCATATGACAGCGCAAGCACGACAAACGTCTGCGGGACGAGACGAGACGAGGCGAGACGAGACGACTAAGGAATAAATTCGTGGTTACAAATCAAATTTGGAACTCTACACTCCTACACAACAATAGGCGGTGACGTATTTCAGAAATCACCTGCCGATTCGTACTGTTTTGTCGTTTTCAAAGTCTTCTTGGCAAACTTGGTTAGCACATTCTCCCTCAAACTGAGTTAATTACTGCATTTTCGTACCATTACAGTAGTTTAAAAGGCTTAAGGAAGCATCTTTGTCACAACAGAAAGGTAGTTTGAAAATTGGGCTGGCGACATAACAAAAAAAAAGAACAGGAAGGGAGCCAACAGGACCCGGGTTTCCCAGGCGGTCACCCATCCAAGTACTAGCCGTGCCCGATGATGCTTAACTTCGGTGATCGGACGAGAACCGGTGTATTCATCATGGTATGGCCGTTGGCGCTCATCTAATGTAGGAGCACGGCAGAATTCGCGTTCGGCTTTTCTCCCAACACACAAAATGTTAGTTTTCGGCCGCATTTGACGAAAGCGCTTCCTTCCGCAACCGCCAGTTCCTCATGGACGGCGCGGGGAGGCGCGCCCGGCGTCCCAGCAGAGTGACGGCCGAATTGGCGGGCGCACCGCCGCGTGTGTGAGACGCACTGCTGCTCGTTGCACCCCCTGTCATTCGCTGGGCGCGTGCAGCCTTCGACACTAGCGGAGGACGCATCTTGTCCCTGGTGTTCAGCGGAAGGCCTGTGCGGGGTGTGGCAGTGTCGTGCTGGAGGGCCAACTGGTAGCGATGTGGGCTTCCTCGCCTCGCCTCGCCTCGCCTCACACCAGGTGTCTGCGTAGTTTGCAGTGCATTCGCACCATTCCTATACCTGTCCCTGTCCCCGTCCCGACTTGTCCCGACTTTGCTCGACTGCCGCTCGCTGCCGCTCGGGTCGTGGTCCATATGACAGCGCAAGCACGACAAACGTCTGCGGGACGAGACGAGACGAGACGAGACGAGACGACTAAGGAATAAATTCGTGGTTACAAATCAAATTTGGAACTCTACACTCCTACACAACAATAGGCGGTGACGTATTTCAGAAATCACCTGCCGATTCGTACTGTTTTGTCGTTTTCAAAGTCTTCTTGGCAAACTTGGTTAGCACATTCTCCCTCAAACTGAGTTAATTACTGCATTTTCGTACCATTACAGTAGTTTAAAAGGCTTAAGGAAGCATCTTTGTCACAACAGAAAGGTAGTTTGAAAATTGGGCTGGCGACATAACAAAAAAAAAAAAACAGGAAGGGAGCCAACAGCACCCGGGTTTCCCAGGCGGTCACCCATCCAAGTACTAGCCGTGCCCGATGATGCTTAACTTCGGTGATCGGACGAGAACCGGTGTATTCATCATGGTATGGCCGTTGGCGCTCATCTAATGTAGGAGCACGGCAGAATTCGCGTTCGGCTTTTCTCCCAACACACAAAATGTTAGTTTTCGGCCGCATTTGACGAAAGCGCTT
Organism: Schistocerca cancellata; assembly: GCF_023864275.1. NCBI lineage: Eukaryota > Metazoa > Arthropoda > Insecta > Orthoptera > Acrididae > Schistocerca > Schistocerca cancellata. Next base: position 30,414 of record NW_026047129.1, on the reverse strand, counting down.
CCTTCCGCAACCGCCAGTTCCTCATGGACGGCGCGGGGAGGCGCGCCCGGCGTCCCAGCAGAGTGACGGCCGAATTGGCGGGCGCACCGCCGCGTGTGTGAGACGGACTGCTGCTCGTTGCACCCCCTGTCATTCGCTGGGCGCGTGCAGCCTTCGACACTAGCGGAGGACGCATCTTGTCCCTGGTGTTCAGCGGAAGGCCTGTGCGGGGTGTGGCAGTGTCGTGCTGGAGGGCCAACTGGTAGCGATGTGGGCTTCCTCGCCTCGCCTCGCCTCGCCTCGCCTCGCCTCGCCTCACACCAGGTGTCTGCGTAGTTTGCAGTGCATTCGCACCATTCCTATCCCTGTCCCTGTCCCCGTCCCGACTTGTCCCGACTTTGCTCGACTGCCGCTCGCTGCCGCTCGCTGCCACTCGGGTCGTGGTCCATATGACAGCGCAAGCACGACAAACGTCTGCGGGACGAGACGAGACGAGGCGAGACGAGACGACTAAGGAATAAATTCGTGGTTACAAATCAAATTTGGAACTCTACACTCCTACACAACAATAGGCGGTGACGTATTTCAGAAATCACCTGCCGATTCGTACTGTTTTGTCGTTTTCAAAGTCTTCTTGGCAAACTTGGTTAGCACATTCTCCCTCAAACTGAGTTAATTACTGCATTTTCGTACCATTACAGTAGTTTAAAAGGCTTAAGGAAGCATCTTTGTCACAACAGAAAGGTAGTTTGAAAATTGGGCTGGCGACATAACAAAAAAAAAACAGGAAGGGAGCCAACAGCACCCGGGTTTCCCAGGCGGTCACCCATCCAAGTACTAGCCGTGCCCGATGATGCTTAACTTCGGTGATCGGACGAGAACCGGTGTATTCATCATGGTATGGCCGTTGGCGCTCATCTAATGTAGGAGCACGGCAGAATTCGCGTTCGGCTTTTCTCCCAACACACAAAATGTTAGTTTTCGGCCGCATTTGACGAAAGCGCTTCCTTCCGCAACCGCCAGTTCCTCATGGACGGCGCGGGGAGGCGCGCCCGGCGTCCCAGCAGAGTGACGGCCGAATTGGCGGGCGCACCGCCGCGTGTGTGAGACGCACTGCTGCTCGTTGCACCCCCTGTCATTCGCTGGGCGCGTGCAGCCTTCGACACTAGCGGAGGACGCATCTTGTCCCTGGTGTTCAGCGGAAGGCCTGTGCGGGGTGTGGCAGTGTCGTGCTGGAGGGCCAACTGGTAGCGATGTGGGCTTCCTCGCCTCGCCTCGCCTCGCCTCGCCGCGCCTCACACCAGGTGTCTGCGTAGTTTGCAGTGCATTCGCACCATTCCTATCCCTGTCCCTGTCCCCGTCCCGACTTGTCCCGACTTTGCTCGACTGCCGCTCGCTGCCGCTCGCTGCCACTCGGGTCGTGGTCCATATGACAGCGCAAGCACGACAAACGTCTGCGGGACGAGACGAGACGAGGCGAGACGAGACGACTAAGGAATAAATTCGTGGTTACAAATCAAATTTGGAACTCTACACTCCTACACAACAATAGGCGGTGACGTATTTCAGAAATCACCTGCCGATTCGTACTGTTTTGTCGTTTTCAAAGTCTTCTTGGCAAACTTGGTTAGCACATTCTCCCTCAAACTGAGTTAATTACTGCATTTTCGTACCATTACAGTAGTTTAAAAGGCTTAAGGAAGCATCTTTGTCACAACAGAAAGGTAGTTTGAAAATTGGGCTGGCGACATAACAAAAAAAAAACAGGAAGGGAGCCAACAGCACCCGGGTTTCCCAGGCGGTCACCCATCCAAGTACTAGCCGTGCCCGATGATGCTTAACTTCGGTGATCGGACGAGAACCGGTGTATTCATCATGGTATGGCCGTTGGCGCTCATCTAATGTAGGAGCACGGCAGAATTCGCGTTCGGCTTTTCTCCCAACACACAAAATGTTAGTTTTCGGCCGCATTTGACGAAAGCGCTTCCTTCCGCAACCGCCAGTTCCTCATGGACGGCGCGGGGAGGCGCGCCCGGCGTCCCAGCAGAGTGACGGCCGAATTGGCGGGCGCACCGCCGCGTGTGTGAGACGCACTGCTGCTCGTTGCACCCCCTGTCATTCGCTGGGCGCGTGCAGCCTTCGACACTAGCGGAGGACGCATCTTGTCCCTGGTGTTCAGCGGAAGGCCTGTGCGGGGTGTGGCAGTGTCGTGCTGGAGGGCCAACTGGTAGCGATGTGGGCTTCCTCGCCTCGCCTCGCCTCGCCTCACACCAGGTGTCTGCGTAGTTTGCAGTGCATTCGCACCATTCCTATACCTGTCCCTGTCCCCGTCCCGACTTGTCCCGACTTTGCTCGACTGCCGCTCGCTGCCGCTCGGGTCGTGGTCCATATGACAGCGCAAGCACGACAAACGTCTGCGGGACGAGACGAGACGAGACGAGACGAGACGACTAAGGAATAAATTCGTGGTTACAAATCAAATTTGGAACTCTACACTCCTACACAACAATAGGCGGTGACGTATTTCAGAAATCACCTGCCGATTCGTACTGTTTTGTCGTTTTCAAAGTCTTCTTGGCAAACTTGGTTAGCACATTCTCCCTCAAACTGAGTTAATTACTGCATTTTCGTACCATTACAGTAGTTTAAAAGGCTTAAGGAAGCATCTTTGTCACAACAGAAAGGTAGTTTGAAAATTGGGCTGGCGACATAACAAAAAAAAAACAGGAAGGGAGCCAACAGCACCCGGGTTTCCCAGGCGGTCACCCATCCAAGTACTAGCCGTGCCCGATGATGCTTAACTTCGGTGATCGGACGAGAACCGGTGTATTCATCATGGTATGGCCGTTGGCGCTCATCTAATGTAGGAGCACGGCAGAATTCGCGTTCGGCTTTTCTCCCAACACACAAAATGTTAGTTTTCGGCCGCATTTGACGAAAGCGCTTCCTTCCGCAACCGCCAGTTCCTCATGGACGGCGCGGGGAGGCGCGCCCGGCGTCCCAGCAGAGTGACGGCCGAATTGGCGGGCGCACCGCCGCGTGTGTGAGACGCACTGCTGCTCGTTGCACCCCCTGTCATTCGCTGGGCGCGTGCAGCCTTCGACACAAGCGGAGGACGCATCTTGTCCCTGGTGTTCAGCGGAAGGCCTGTGCGGGGTGTGGCAGTGTCGTGCTGGAGGGCCCACTGGTAGCGATGTGGGCTTCCTCGCCTCGCCTCGCCTCGCCTCGCCTCGCCTCACACCAGGTGTCTGCGTAGTTTGCAGTGCATTCGCACCATTCCTATCCCTGTCCCTGTCCCCGTCCCGACTTGTCCCGACTTTGCTCGACTGCCGCTCGCTGCCGCTCGGGTCGTGGTCCATATGACAGCGCAAGCACGACAAACGTCTGCGGGACGAGACGAGACGAGACGAGACGAGACGACTAAGGAATAAATTCGTGGTTACAAATCAAATTTGGAACTCTACACTCCTACACAACAATAGGCGGTGACGTATTTCAGAAATCACCTGCCGATTCGTACTGTTTTGTCGTTTTCAAAGTCTTCTTGGCAAACTTGGTTAGCACATTCTCCCTCAAACTGAGTTAATTACTGCATTTTCGTACCATTACAGTAGTTTAAAAGGCTTAAGGAAGCATCTTTGTCACAACAGAAAGGTAGTTTGAAAATTGGGCAGGCGACATAACAAAAAAAAAAAAACAGGAAGGGAGCCAACAGCACCCGGGTTTCCCAGGCGGTCACCCATCCAAGTACTAGCCGTGCCCGATGATGCTTAACTTCGGTGATCGGACGAGAACCAGTGTATTCATCATGGTATGGCCGTTGGCGCTCATCTAATGTAGGAGCACGGCAGAATTCGCGTTCGGCTTTTCTCCCAACACACAAAATGTTAGTTTTCCGCCTCACACCAGGTGTCTGCGTAGTTTGCAATGCATTCGCACCATTCCTATACCTGTCCCTGTCCCCGTCCCGACTTGTCCCGACTGCCGCTCGCTGCCGCTCGGGTCGTGGTCCATATGACAGCGCAAGCACGACAAACGTCTGCGGGACGAGACGAGACGAGACGAGACGAGACGACTAAGGAATAAATTCGTGGTTACAAATCAAATTTGGAACTCTACACTCCTACACAACAATAGGCGGTGACGTATTTCAGAAATCACCTGCCGATTCGTACTGTTTTGTCGTTTTCAAAGTCTTCTTGGCAAACTTGGTTAGCACATTCTCCCTCAAACTGAGTTAATTACTGCATTTTCGTACCATTACAGTAGTTTAAAAGGCTTAAGGAAGCATCTTTGTCACAACAGAAAGGTAGTTTGAAAATTGGGCTGGCGACATAACAAAAAAAAAAACAGGAAGGGAGCCAACAGCACCCGGGTTTCCCAGGCGGTCACCCATCCAAGTACTAGCCGTGCCCGATGATGCTTAACTTCGGTGATCGGACGAGAACCGGTGTTTTCATCATGGTATGGCCGTTGGCGCTCATCTAATGTAGGAGCACGGCAGAATTCGCGTTCGGCTTTTCTCCCAACACACAAAATGTTAGTTTTCGGCCGCATTTGACGAAAGCGCTTCCTTCCGCAACCGCCAGTTCCTCATGGACGGCGCGGGGAGGCGCGCCCGGCGTCCCAGCAGAGTGACGGCCGAATTGGCGGGCGCACCGCCGCGTGTGTGAGACGCACTGCTGCTCGTTGCACCCCCTGTCATTCGCTGGGCGCGTGCAGCCTTCGACACTAGCGGAGGACGCATCTTGTCCCTGGTGTTCAGCGGAAGGCCTGTGCGGGGTGTGGCAGTGTCGTGCTGGAGGGCCAACTGGTAGCGATGTGGGCTTCCTCGCCTCGCCTCGCCTCGCCTCGCCTCGCCTCACACCAGGTGTCTGCGTAGTTTGCAGTGCATTCGCACCATTCCTATCCCTGTCCCTGTCCCCGTCCCGACTTGTCCCGACTTTGCTCGACTGCCGCTCGCTGCCGCTCGGGTCGTGGTCCATATGACAGCGCAAGCACGACAAACGTCTGCGGGACGAGACGAGACGAGGCGAGACGAGACGACTAAGGAATAAATTCGTGGTTACAAATCAAATTTGGAACTCTACACTCCTACACAACAATAGGCGGTGACGTATTTCAGAAATCACCTGCCGATTCGTACTGTTTTGTCGTTTTCAAAGTCTTCTTGGCAAACTTGGTTAGCACATTCTCCCTCAAACTGAGTTAATTACTGCATTTTCGTACCATTACAGTAGTTTAAAAGGCTTAAGGAAGCATCTTTGTCACAACAGAAAGGTAGTTTGAAAATTGGGCAGGCGACATAACAAAAAAAAAAAAAACAGGAAGGGAGCCAACAGCACCCGGGTTTCCCAGGCGGTCACCCATCCAAGTACTAGCCGGGCCCGATGATGCTTAACTTCGGTGATCGGACGAGAACCGGTGTATTCATCAAGGTATGGCCGTTGGCGCTCATCTAATGTAGGAGCACGGCAGAATTCGCGTTCGGCTTTTCTCCCAACACACAAAATGTTAGTTTTCGGCCGCATTTGACGAAAGCGCTTCCTTCCGCAACCGCCAGTTCCTCGAGGACGGCGCGGGGAGGCGCGCCCGGCGTCCCAGCAGAGTGACGGCCGAATTGGCGGGCGCACGGCCGCGTGTGTGAGACGCACTGCTGCTCGTTGCACCCCCTGTCATTCGCTGGGCGCGTGTAGCCTTCGACACAAGCGGAGGACGCATCTTGTCCCTGGTGTTCAGCGGAAGGCCTGTGCGGGGTGTGGCAGTGTCGTGCTGGAGGGCCCACTGGTAGCGATGTGGGCTTCCTCGCCTCGCCTCGCCTCGCCTCGCCTCGCCTCACACCAGGTGTCTGCGTAGTTTGCAGTGCATTCGCACCATTCCTATCCCTGTCCCTGTCCCCGTCCCGACTTGTCCCGACTTTGCTCGACTGCCGCTCGCTGCCGCTCGGGTCGTGGTCCATATGACAGCGCAAGCACGACAAACGTCTGCGGGACGAGACGAGACGAGACGAGACGAGACGACTAAGGAATAAATTCGTGGTTACAAATCAAATTTGGAACTCTACACTCCTACACAACAATAGGCGGTGACGTATTTCAGAAATCACCTGCCGATTCGTACTGTTTTGTCGTTTTCAAAGTCTTCTTGGCAAACTTGGTTAGCACATTCTCCCTCAAACTGAGTTAATTACTGCATTTTCGTACCATTACAGTAGTTTAAAAGGCTTAAGGAAGCATCTTTGTCACAACAGAAAGGTAGTTTGAAAATTGGGCTGGCGACATAACAAAAAAAAAAAAACAGGAAGGGAGCCAACAGCACCCGGGTTTCCCAGGCGGTCACCCATCCAAGTACTAGCCGTGCCCGATGATGCTTAACTTCGGTGATCGGACGAGAACCAGTGTATTCATCATGGTATGGCCGTTGGCGCTCATCTAATGTAGGAGCACGGCAGAATTCGCGTTCGGCTTTTCTCCCAACACACAAAATGTTAGTTTTCCGCCTCACACCAGGTGTCTGCGTAGTTTGCAATGCATTCGCACCATTCCTATACCTGTCCCTGTCCCCGTCCCGACTTGTCCCGACTGCCGCTCGCTGCCGCTCGGGTCGTGGTCCATATGACAGCGCAAGCACGACAAACGTCTGCGGGACGAGACGAGACGAGACGAGACGAGACGACTAAGGAATAAATTCGTGGTTACAAATCAAATTTGGAACTCTACACTCCTACACAACAATAGGCGGTGACGTATTTCAGAAATCACCTGCCGATTCGTACTGTTTTGTCGTTTTCAAAGTCTTCTTGGCAAACTTGGTTAGCACATTCTCCCTCAAACTGAGTTAATTACTGCATTTTCGTACCATTACAGTAGTTTAAAAGGCTTAAGGAAGCATCTTTGTCACAACAGAAAGGTAGTTTGAAAATTGGGCTGGCGACATAACAAAAAAAAAAACAGGAAGGGAGCCAACAGCACCCGGGTTTCCCAGGCGGTCACCCATCCAAGTACTAGCCGTGCCCGATGATGCTTAACTTCGGTGATCGGACGAGAACCGGTGTTTTCATCATGGTATGGCCGTTGGCGCTCATCTAATGTAGGAGCACGGCAGAATTCGCGTTCGGCTTTTCTCCCAACACACAAAATGTTAGTTTTCGGCCGCATTTGACGAAAGCGCTTCCTTCCGCAACCGCCAGTTCCTCATGGACGGCGCGGGGAGGCGCGCCCGGCGTCCCAGCAGAGTGACGGCCGAATTGGCGGGCGCACCGCCGCGTGTGTGAGACGCACTGCTGCTCGTTGCACCCCCTGTCATTCGCTGGGCGCGTGCAGCCTTCGACACTAGCGGAGGACGCATCTTGTCCCTGGTGTTCAGCGGAAGGCCTGTGCGGGGTGTGGCAGTGTCGTGCTGGAGGGCCAACTGGTAGCGATGTGGGCTTCCTCGCCTCGCCTCGCCTCGCCTCGCCTCGCCTCACACCAGGTGTCTGCGTAGTTTGCAGTGCATTCGCACCATTCCTATCCCTGTCCCTGTCCCCGTCCCGACTTGTCCCGACTTTGCTCGACTGCCGCTCGCTGCCGCTCGGGTCGTGGTCCATATGACAGCGCAAGCACGACAAACGTCTGCGGGACGAGACGAGACGAGGCGAGACGAGACGACTAAGGAATAAATTCGTGGTTACAAATCAAATTTGGAACTCTACACTCCTACACAACAATAGGCGGTGACGTATTTCAGAAATCACCTGCCGATTCGTACTGTTTTGTCGTTTTCAAAGTCTTCTTGGCAAACTTGGTTAGCACATTCTCCCTCAAACTGAGTTAATTACTGCATTTTCGTACCATTACAGTAGTTTAAAAGGCTTAAGGAAGCATCTTTGTCACAACAGAAAGGTAGTTTGAAAATTGGGCAGGCGACATAACAAAAAAAAAAAAAACAGGAAGGGAGCCAACAGCACCCGGGTTTCCCAGGCGGTCACCCATCCAAGTACTAGCCGGGCCCGATGATGCTTAACTTCGGTGATCGGACGAGAACCGGTGTATTCATCAAGGTATGGCCGTTGGCGCTCATCTAATGTAGGAGCACGGCAGAATTCGCGTTCGGCTTTTCTCCCAACACACAAAATGTTAGTTTTCGGCCGCATTTGACGAAAGCGCTTCCTTCCGCAACCGCCAGTTCCTCGAGGACGGCGCGGGGAGGCGCGCCCGGCGTCCCAGCAGAGTGACGGCCGAATTGGCGGGCGCACGGCCGCGTGTGTGAGACGCACTGCTGCTCGTTGCACCCCCTGTCATTCGCTGGGCGCGTGTAGCCTTCGACACAAGCGGAGGACGCATCTTGTCCCTGGTGTTCAGCGGAAGGCCTGTGCGGGGTGTGGCAGTGTCGTGCTGGAGGGCCCACTGGTAGCGATGTGGGCTTCCTCGCCTCGCCTCGCCTCGCCTCGCCTCGCCTCACACCAGGTGTCTGCGTAGTTTGCAGTGCATTCGCACCATTCCTATCCCTGTCCCTGTCCCCGTCCCGACTTGTCCCGACTTTGCTCGACTGCCGCTCGCTGCCGCTCGGGTCGTGGTCCATATGACAGCGCAAGCACGACAAACGTCTGCGGGACGAGACGAGACGAGACGAGACGAGACGACTAAGGAATAAATTCGTGGTTACAAATCAAATTTGGAACTCTACACTCCTACACAACAATAGGCGGTGACGTATTTCAGAAATCACCTGCCGATTCGTACTGTTTTGTCGTTTTCAAAGTCTTCTTGGCAAACTTGGTTAGCACATTCTCCCTCAAACTGAGTTAATTACTGCATTTTCGTACCATTACAGTAGTTTAAAAGGCTTAAGGAAGCATCTTTGTCACAACAGAAAGGTAGTTTGAAAATTGGGCTGGCGACATAACAAAAAAAAAACAGGAAGGGAGCCAACAGCACCCGGGTTTCCCAGGCGGTCACCCATCCAAGTACTAGCCGTGCCCGATGATGCTTAACTTCGGTGATCGGACGAGAACCGGTGTATTCATCATGGTATGGCCGTTGGCGCTCATCTAATGTAGGAGCACGGCAGAATTCGCGTTCGGCTTTTCTCCCAACACACAAAATGTTAGTTTTCGGCCGCATTTGACGAAAGCGCTTCCTTCCGCAACCGCCAGTTCCTCATGGACGGCGCGGGGAGGCGCGCCCGGCGTCCCAGCAGAGTGACGGCCGAATTGGCGGGCGCACCGCCGCGTGTGTGAGACGCACTGCTGCTCGTTGCACCCCCTGTCATTCGCTGGGCGCGTGCAGCCTTCGACACTAGCGGAGGACGCATCTTGTCCCTGGTGTTCAGCGGAAGGCCTGTGCGGGGTGTGGCAGTGTCGTGCTGGAGGGCCAACTGGTAGCGATGTGGGCTTCCTCGCCTCGCCTCGCCTCGCCTCGCCTCGCCTCACACCAGGTGTCTGCGTAGTTTGCAGTGCATTCGCACCATTCCTATCCCTGTCCCTGTCCCCGTCCCGACTTGTCCCGACTTTGCTCGACTGCCGCTCGCTGCCGCTCGGGTCGTGGTCCATATGACAGCGCAAGCACGACAAACGTCTGCGGGACGAGACGAGACGAGGCGAGACGAGACGACTAAGGAATAAATTCGTGGTTACAAATCAAATTTGGAACTCTACACTCCTACACAACAATAGGCGGTGACGTATTTCAGAAATCACCTGCCGATTCGTACTGTTTTGTCGTTTTCAAAGTCTTCTTGGCAAACTTGGTTAGCACATTCTCCCTCAAACTGAGTTAATTACTGCATTTTCGTACCATTACAGTAGTTTAAAAGGCTTAAGGAAGCATCTTTGTCACAACAGAAAGGTAGTTTGAAAATTGGGCAGGCGACATAACAAAAAAAAAAAACAGGAAGGGAGCCAACAGCACCCGGGTTTCCCAGGCGGTCACCCATCCAAGTACTAGCCGGGCCCGATGATGCTTAACTTCGGTGATCGGACGAGAACCGGTGTATTCATCAAGGTATGGCCGTTGGCGCTCATCTAATGTAGGAGCACGGCAGAATTCGCGTTCGGCTTTTCTCCCAACACACAAAATGTTAGTTTTCGGCCGCATTTGACGAAAGCGCTTCCTTCCGCAACCGCCAGTTCCTCGAGGACGGCGCGGGGAGGCGCGCCCGGCGTCCCAGCAGAGTGACGGCCGAATTGGCGGGCGCACGGCCGCGTGTGTGAGACGCACTGCTGCTCGTTGCACCCCCTGTCATTCGCTGGGCGCGTGTAGCCTTCGACACAAGCGGAGGACGCATCTTGTCCCTGGTGTTCAGCGGAAGGCCTGTGCGGGGTGTGGCAGTGTCGTGCTGGAGGGCCCACTGGTAGCGATGTGGGCTTCCTCGCCTCGCCTCGCCTCGCCTCGCCTCGCCTCACACCAGGTGTCTGCGTAGTTTGCAGTGCATTCGCACCATTCCTATCCCTGTCCCTGTCCCCGTCCCGACTTGTCCCGACTTTGCTCGACTGCCGCTCGCTGCCGCTCGGGTCGTGGTCCATATGACAGCGCAAGCACGACAAACGTCTGCGGGACGAGACGAGACGAGACGAGACGAGACGACTAAGGAATAAATTCGTGGTTACAAATCAAATTTGGAACTCTACACTCCTACACAACAATAGGCGGTGACGTATTTCAGAAATCACCTGCCGATTCGTACTGTTTTGTCGTTTTCAAAGTCTTCTTGGCAAACTTGGTTAGCACATTCTCCCTCAAACTGAGTTACTTACTGCATTTTCGTACCATTACAGTAGTTTAAAAGGCTTAAGGAAGCATCTTTGTCACAACAGAAAGGTAGTTTGAAAATTGGGCTGGCGACATAACAAAAAAAAAACAGGAAGGGAGCCAACAGCACCCGGGTTTCCCAGGCGGTCACCCATCCAAGTACTAGCCGTGCCCGATGATGCTTAACTTCGGTGATCGGACGAGAACCGGTGTATTCATCATGGTATGGCCGTTGGCGCTCATCTAATGTAGGAGCACGGCAGAATTCGCGTTCGGCTTTTCTCCCAACACACAAAATGTTAGTTTTCGGCCGCATTTGACGAAAGCGCTTCCTTCCGCAACCGCCAGTTCCTCATGGACGGCGCGGGGAGGCGCGCCCGGCGTCCCAGCAGAGTGACGGCCGAATTGGCGGGCGCACCGCCGCGTGTGTGAGACGCACTGCTGCTCGTTGCACCCCCTGTCATTCGCTGGGCGCGTGCAGCCTTCGACACTAGCGGAGGACGCATCTTGTCCCTGGTGTTCAGCGGAAGGCCTGTGCGGGGTGTGGCAGTGTCGTGCTGGAGGGCCAACTGGTAGCGATGTGGGCTTCCTCGCCTCGCCTCGCCTCGCCTCGCCTCGCCTCGCCTCACACCAGGTGTCTGCGTAGTTTGCAGTGCATTCGCACCATTCCTATCCCTGTCCCTGTCCCCGTCCCGACTTGTCCCGACTTTGCTCGACTGCCGCTCGCTGCCGCTCGCTGCCACTCGGGTCGTGGTCCATATGACAGCGCAAGCACGACAAACGTCTGCGGGACGAGACGAGACGAGGCGAGACGAGACGACTAAGGAATAAATTCGTGGTTACAAATCAAATTTGGAACTCTACACTCCTACACAACAATAGGCGGTGACGTATTTCAGAAATCACCTGCCGATTCGTACTGTTTTGTCGTTTTCAAAGTCTTCTTGGCAAACTTGGTTAGCACATTCTCCCTCAAACTGAGTTAATTACTGCATTTTCGTACCATTACAGTAGTTTAAAAGGCTTAAGGAAGCATCTTTGTCACAACAGAAAGGTAGTTTGAAAATTGGGCAGGCGACATAACAAAAAAAAAAAAACAGGAAGGGAGCCAACAGCACCCGGGTTTCCCAGGCGGTCACCCATCCAAGTACTAGCCGGGCCCGATGATGCTTAACTTCGGTGATCGGACGAGAACCGGTGTATTCATCAAGGTATGGCCGTTGGCGCTCATCTAATGTAGGAGCACGGCAGAATTCGCGTTCGGCTTTTCTCCCAACACACAAAATGTTAGTTTTCGGCCGCATTTGACGAAAGCGCTTCCTTCCGCAACCGCCAGTTCCTCGAGGACGGCGCGGGGAGGCGCGCCCGGCGTCCCAGCAGAGTGACGGCCGAATTGGCGGGCGCACGGCCGCGTGTGTGAGACGCACTGCTGCTCGTTGCACCCCCTGTCATTCGCTGGGCGCGTGTAGCCTTCGACACAAGCGGAGGACGCATCTTGTCCCTGGTGTTCAGCGGAAGGCCTGTGCGGGGTGTGGCAGTGTCGTGCTGGAGGGCCCACTGGTAGCGATGTGGGCTTCCTCGCCTCGCCTCGCCTCGCCTCGCCTCGCCTCACACCAGGTGTCTGCGTAGTTTGCAGTGCATTCGCACCATTCCTATCCCTGTCCCTGTCCCCGTCCCGACTTGTCCCGACTTTGCTCGACTGCCGCTCGCTGCCGCTCGGGTCGTGGTCCATATGACAGCGCAAGCACGACAAACGTCTGCGGGACGAGACGAGACGAGACGAGACGAGACGACTAAGGAATAAATTCGTGGTTACAAATCAAATTTGGAACTCTACACTCCTACACAACAATAGGCGGTGACGTATTTCAGAAATCACCTGCCGATTCGTACTGTTTTGTCGTTTTCAAAGTCTTCTTGGCAAACTTGGTTAGCACATTCTCCCTCAAACTGAGTTACTTACTGCATTTTCGTACCATTACAGTAGTTTAAAAGGCTTAAGGAAGCATCTTTGTCACAACAGAAAGGTAGTTTGAAAATTGGGCTGGCGACATAACAAAAAAAAAACAGGAAGGGAGCCAACAGCACCCGGGTTTCCCAGGCGGTCACCCATCCAAGTACTAGCCGTGCCCGATGATGCTTAACTTCGGTGATCGGACGAGAACCGGTGTATTCATCATGGTATGGCCGTTGGCGCTCATCTAATGTAGGAGCACGGCAGAATTCGCGTTCGGCTTTTCTCCCAACACACAAAATGTTAGTTTTCGGCCGCATTTGACGAAAGCGCTTCCTTCCGCAACCGCCAGTTCCTCATGGACGGCGCGGGGAGGCGCGCCCGGCGTCCCAGCAGAGTGACGGCCGAATTGGCGGGCGCACCGCCGCGTGTGTGAGACGCACTGCTGCTCGTTGCACCCCCTGTCATTCGCTGGGCGCGTGCAGCCTTCGACACTAGCGGAGGACGCATCTTGTCCCTGGTGTTCAGCGGAAGGCCTGTGCGGGGTGTGGCAGTGTCGTGCTGGAGGGCCAACTGGTAGCGATGTGGGCTTCCTCGCCTCGCCTCGCCTCGCCTCGCCTCGCCTCACACCAGGTGTCTGCGTAGTTTGCAGTGCATTCGCACCATTCCTATCCCTGTCCCTGTCCCCGTCCCGACTTGTCCCGACTTTGCTCGACTGCCGCTCGCTGCCGCTCGGGTCGTGGTCCATATGACAGCGCAAGCACGACAAACGTCTGCGGGACGAGACGAGACGAGGCGAGACGAGACGACTAAGGAATAAATTCGTGGTTACAAATCAAATTTGGAACTCTACACTCCTACACAACAATAGGCGGTGACGTATTTCAGAAATCACCTGCCGATTCGTACTGTTTTGTCGTTTTCAAAGTCTTCTTGGCAAACTTGGTTAGCACATTCTCCCTCAAACTGAGTTAATTACTGCATTTTCGTACCATTACAGTAGTTTAAAAGGCTTAAGGAAGCATCTTTGTCACAACAGAAATGTAGTTTGAAAATTGGGCAGGCGACATAACAAAAAAAAAAAAACAGGAAGGGAGCCAACAGCACCCGGGTTTCCCAGGCGGTCACCCATCCAAGTACTAGCCGGGCCCGATGATGCTTAACTTCGGTGATCGGACGAGAACCGGTGTATTCATCATGGTATGGCCGTTGGCGCTCATCTAATGTAGGAGCACGGCAGAATTCGCGTTCGGCTTTTCTCCCAACACACAAAATGTTAGTTTTCGGCCGCATTTGACGAAAGCGCTTCCTTCCGCAACCGCCAGTTCCTCATGGACGGCGCGGGGAGGCGCGCCCGGCGTCCCAGCAGAGTGACGGCCGAATTGGCGGGCGCACCGCCGCGTGTGTGAGACGCACTGCTGCTCGTTGCACCCCCTGTCATTCGCTGGGCGCGTGCAGCCTTCGACACTAGCGGAGGACGCATCTTGTCCCTGGTGTTCAGCGGAAGGCCTGTGCGGGGTGTGGCAGTGTCGTGCTGGAGGGCCAACTGGTAGCGATGTGGGCTTCCTCGCCTCGCCTCGCCTCGCCTCGCCTCGCCTCACACCAGGTGTCTGCGTAGTTTGCAGTGCATTCGCACCATTCCTATCCCTGTCCCTGTCCCCGTCCCGACTTGTCCCGACTTTGCTCGACTGCCGCTCGCTGCCGCTCGGGTCGTGGTCCATATGACAGCGCAAGCACGACAAACGTCTGCGGGACGAGACGAGACGAGGCGAGACGAGACGACTAAGGAATAAATTCGTGGTTACAAATCAAATTTGGAACTCTACACTCCTACACAACAATAGGCGGTGACGTATTTCAGAAATCACCTGCCGATTCGTACTGTTTTGTCGTTTTCAAAGTCTTCTTGGCAAACTTGGTTAGCACATTCTCCCTCAAACTGAGTTAATTACTGCATTTTCGTACCATTACAGTAGTTTAAAAGGCTTAAGGAAGCATCTTTGTCACAACAGAAATGTAGTTTGAAAATTGGGCAGGCGACATAACAAAAAAAAAAAAAACAGGAAGGGAGCCAACAGCACCCGGGTTTCCCAGGCGGTCACCCATCCAAGTACTAGCCGGGCCCGATGATGCTTAACTTCGGTGATCGGACGAGAACCGGTGTATTCATCATGGTATGGCCGTTGGCGCTCATCTAATGTAGGAGCACGGCAGAATTCGCGTTCGGCTTTTCTCCCAACACACAAAATGTTAGTTTTCGGCCGCATTTGACGAAAGCGCTTCCTTCCGCAACCGCCAGTTCCTCATGGACGGCGCGGGGAGGCGCGCCCGGCGTCCCAGCAGAGTGACGGCCGAATTGGCGGGCGCACCGCCGCGTGTGTGAGACGCACTGCTGCTCGTTGCACCCCCTGTCATTCGCTGGGCGCGTGCAGCCTTCGACACTAGCGGAGGACGCATCTTGTCCCTGGTGTTCAGCGGAAGGCCTGTGCGGGGTGTGGCAGTGTCGTGCTGGAGGGCCAACTGGTAGCGATGTGGGCTTCCTCGCCTCGCCTCGCCTCGCCTCGCCTCGCCTCACACCAGGTGTCTGCGTAGTTTGCAGTGCATTCGCACCATTCCTATCCCTGTCCCTGTCCCCGTCCCGACTTGTCCCGACTTTGCTCGACTGCCGCTCGCTGCCGCTCGGGTCGTGGTCCATATGACAGCGCAAGCACGACAAACGTCTGCGGGACGAGACGAGACGAGGCGAGACGAGACGACTAAGGAATAAATTCGTGGTTACAAATCAAATTTGGAACTCTACACTCCTACACAACAATAGGCGGTGACGTATTTCAGAAATCACCTGCCGATTCGTACTGTTTTGTCGTTTTCAAAGTCTTCTTGGCAAACTTGGTTAGCACATTCTCCCTCAAACTGAGTTAATTACTGCATTTTCGTACCATTACAGTAGTTTAAAAGGCTTAAGGAAGCATCTTTGTCACAACAGAAATGTAGTTTGAAAATTGGGCAGGCGACATAACAAAAAAAAAAAAACAGGAAGGGAGCCAACAGCACCCGGGTTTCCCAGGCGGTCACCCATCCAAGTACTAGCCGGGCCCGATGATGCTTAACTTCGGTGATCGGACGAGAACCGGTGTATTCATCATGGTATGGCCGTTGGCGCTCATCTAATGTAGGAGCACGGCAGAATTCGCGTTCGGCTTTTCTCCCAACACACAAAATGTTAGTTTTCGGCCGCATTTGACGAAAGCGCTTCCTTCCGCAACCGCCAGTTCCTCATGGACGGCGCGGGGAGGCGCGCCCGGCGTCCCAGCAGAGTGACGGCCGAATTGGCGGGCGCACCGCCGCGTGTGTGAGACGCACTGCTGCTCGTTGCACCCCCTGTCATTCGCTGGGCGCGTGCAGCCTTCGACACTAGCGGAGGACGCATCTTGTCCCTGGTGTTCAGCGGAAGGCCTGTGCGGGGTGTGGCAGTGTCGTGCTGGAGGGCCAACTGGTAGCGATGTGGGCTTCCTCGCCTCGCCTCGCCTCGCCTCGCCTCGCCTCACACCAGGTGTCTGCGTAGTTTGCAGTGCATTCGCACCATTCCTATCCCTGTCCCTGTCCCCGTCCCGACTTGTCCCGACTTTGCTCGACTGCCGCTCGCTGCCGCTCGGGTCGTGGTCCATATGACAGCGCAAGCACGACAAACGTCTGCGGGACGAGACGAGACGAGGCGAGACGAGACGACTAAGGAATAAATTCGTGGTTACAAATCAAATTTGGAACTCTACACTCCTACACAACAATAGGCGGTGACGTATTTCAGAAATCACCTGCCGATTCGTACTGTTTTGTCGTTTTCAAAGTCTTCTTGGCAAACTTGGTTAGCACATTCTCCCTCAAACTGAGTTAATTACTGCATTTTCGTACCATTACAGTAGTTTAAAAGGCTTAAGGAAGCATCTTTGTCACAACAGAAATGTAGTTTGAAAATTGGGCAGGCGACATAACAAAAAAAAAAAAACAGGAAGGGAGCCAACAGCACCCGGGTTTCCCAGGCGGTCACCCATCCAAGTACTAGCCGGGCCCGATGATGCTTAACTTCGGTGATCGGACGAGAACCGGTGTATTCATCATGGTATGGCCGTTGGCGCTCATCTAATGTAGGAGCACGGCAGAATTCGCGTTCGGCTTTTCTCCCAACACACAAAATGTTAGTTTTCGGCCGCATTTGACGAAAGCGCTTCCTTCCGCAACCGCCAGTTCCTCATGGACGGCGCGGGGAGGCGCGCCCGGCGTCCCAGCAGAGTGACGGCCGAATTGGCGGGCGCACCGCCGCGTGTGTGAGACGCACTGCTGCTCGTTGCACCCCCTGTCATTCGCTGGGCGCGTGCAGCCTTCGACACTAGCGGAGGACGCATCTTGTCCCTGGTGTTCAGCGGAAGGCCTGTGCGGGGTGTGGCAGTGTCGTGCTGGAGGGCCAACTGGTAGCGATGTGGGCTTCCTCGCCTCGCCTCGCCTCGCCTCGCCTCGCCTCACACCAGGTGTCTGCGTAGTTTGCAGTGCATTCGCACCATTCCTATCCCTGTCCCTGTCCCCGTCCCGACTTGTCCCGACTTTGCTCGACTGCCGCTCGCTGCCGCTCGGGTCGTGGTCCATATGACAGCGCAAGCACGACAAACGTCTGCGGGACGAGACGAGACGAGGCGAGACGAGACGACTAAGGAATAAATTCGTGGTTACAAATCAAATTTGGAACTCTACACTCCTACACAACAATAGGCGGTGACGTATTTCAGAAATCACCTGCCGATTCGTACTGTTTTGTCGTTTTCAAAGTCTTCTTGGCAAACTTGGTTAGCACATTCTCCCTCAAACTGAGTTAATTACTGCATTTTCGTACCATTACAGTAGTTTAAAAGGCTTAAGGAAGCATCTTTGTCACAACAGAAATGTAGTTTGAAAATTGGGCAGGCGACATAACAAAAAAAAAAAAAACAGGAAGGGAGCCAACAGCACCCGGGTTTCCCAGGCGGTCACCCATCCAAGTACTAGCCGGGCCCGATGATGCTTAACTTCGGTGATCGGACGAGAACCGGTGTATTCATCATGGTATGGCCGTTGGCGCTCATCTAATGTAGGAGCACGGCAGAATTCGCGTTCGGCTTTTCTCCCAACACACAAAATGTTAGTTTTCGGCCGCATTTGACGAAAGCGCTTCCTTCCGCAACCGCCAGTTCCTCATGGACGGCGCGGGGAGGCGCGCCCGGCGTCCCAGCAGAGTGACGGCCGAATTGGCGGGCGCACCGCCGCGTGTGTGAGACGCACTGCTGCTCGTTGCACCCCCTGTCATTCGCTGGGCGCGTGCAGCCTTCGACACTAGCGGAGGACGCATCTTGTCCCTGGTGTTCAGCGGAAGGCCTGTGCGGGGTGTGGCAGTGTCGTGCTGGAGGGCCAACTGGTAGCGATGTGGGCTTCCTCGCCTCGCCTCGCCTCGCCTCGCCTCGCCTCACACCAGGTGTCTGCGTAGTTTGCAGTGCATTCGCACCATTCCTATCCCTGTCCCTGTCCCCGTCCCGACTTGTCCCGACTTTGCTCGACTGCCGCTCGCTGCCGCTCGGGTCGTGGTCCATATGACAGCGCAAGCACGACAAACGTCTGCGGGACGAGACGAGACGAGGCGAGACGAGACGACTAAGGAATAAATTCGTGGTTACAAATCAAATTTGGAACTCTACACTCCTACACAACAATAGGCGGTGACGTATTTCAGAAATCACCTGCCGATTCGTACTGTTTTGTCGTTTTCAAAGTCTTCTTGGCAAACTTGGTTAGCACATTCTCCCTCAAACTGAGTTAATTACTGCATTTTCGTACCATTACAGTAGTTTAAAAGGCTTAAGGAAGCATCTTTGTCACAACAGAAATGTAGTTTGAAAATTGGGCAGGCGACATAACAAAAAAAAAAAAACAGGAAGGGAGCCAACAGCACCCGGGTTTCCCAGGCGGTCACCCATCCAAGTACTAGCCGGGCCCGATGATGCTTAACTTCGGTGATCGGACGAGAACCGGTGTATTCATCATGGTATGGCCGTTGGCGCTCATCTAATGTAGGAGCACGGCAGAATTCGCGTTCGGCTTTTCTCCCAACACACAAAATGTTAGTTTTCGGCCGCATTTGACGAAAGCGCTTCCTTCCGCAACCGCCAGTTCCTCATGGACGGCGCGGGGAGGCGCGCCCGGCGTCCCAGCAGAGTGACGGCCGAATTGGCGGGCGCACCGCCGCGTGTGTGAGACGCACTGCTGCTCGTTGCACCCCCTGTCATTCGCTGGGCGCGTGCAGCCTTCGACACTAGCGGAGGACGCATCTTGTCCCTGGTGTTCAGCGGAAGGCCTGTGCGGGGTGTGGCAGTGTCGTGCTGGAGGGCCAACTGGTAGCGATGTGGGCTTCCTCGCCTCGCCTCGCCTCGCCTCGCCTCGCCTCACACCAGGTGTCTGCGTAGTTTGCAGTGCATTCGCACCATTCCTATCCCTGTCCCTGTCCCCGTCCCGACTTGTCCCGACTTTGCTCGACTGCCGCTCGCTGCCGCTCGGGTCGTGGTCCATATGACAGCGCAAGCACGACAAACGTCTGCGGGACGAGACGAGACGAGGCGAGACGAGACGACTAAGGAATAAATTCGTGGTTACAAATCAAATTTGGAACTCTACACTCCTACACAACAATAGGCGGTGACGTATTTCAGAAATCACCTGCCGATTCGTACTGTTTTGTCGTTTTCAAAGTCTTCTTGGCAAACTTGGTTAGCACATTCTCCCTCAAACTGAGTTAATTACTGCATTTTCGTACCATTACAGTAGTTTAAAAGGCTTAAGGAAGCATCTTTGTCACAACAGAAATGTAGTTTGAAAATTGGGCAGGCGACATAACAAAAAAAAAAAAACAGGAAGGGAGCCAACAGCACCCGGGTTTCCCAGGCGGTCACCCATCCAAGTACTAGCCGGGCCCGATGATGCTTAACTTCGGTGATCGGACGAGAACCGGTGTATTCATCATGGTATGGCCGTTGGCGCTCATCTAATGTAGGAGCACGGCAGAATTCGCGTTCGGCTTTTCTCCCAACACACAAAATGTTAGTTTTCGGCCGCATTTGACGAAAGCGCTTCCTTCCGCAACCGCCAGTTCCTCATGGACGGCGCGGGGAGGCGCGCCCGGCGTCCCAGCAGAGTGACGGCCGAATTGGCGGGCGCACCGCCGCGTGTGTGAGACGCACTGCTGCTCGTTGCACCCCCTGTCATTCGCTGGGCGCGTGCAGCCTTCGACACTAGCGGAGGACGCATCTTGTCCCTGGTGTTCAGCGGAAGGCCTGTGCGGGGTGTGGCAGTGTCGTGCTGGAGGGCCAACTGGTAGCGATGTGGGCTTCCTCGCCTCGCCTCGCCTCGCCTCGCCTCGCCTCACACCAGGTGTCTGCGTAGTTTGCAGTGCATTCGCACCATTCCTATCCCTGTCCCTGTCCCCGTCCCGACTTGTCCCGACTTTGCTCGACTGCCGCTCGCTGCCGCTCGGGTCGTGGTCCATATGACAGCGCAAGCACGACAAACGTCTGCGGGACGAGACGAGACGAGGCGAGACGAGACGACTAAGGAATAAATTCGTGGTTACAAATCAAATTTGGAACTCTACACTCCTACACAACAATAGGCGGTGACGTATTTCAGAAATCACCTGCCGATTCGTACTGTTTTGTCGTTTTCAAAGTCTTCTTGGCAAACTTGGTTAGCACATTCTCCCTCAAACTGAGTTAATTACTGCATTTTCGTACCATTACAGTAGTTTAAAAGGCTTAAGGAAGCATCTTTGTCACAACAGAAATGTAGTTTGAAAATTGGGCAGGCGACATAACAAAAAAAAAAAAACAGGAAGGGAGCCAACAGCACCCGGGTTTCCCAGGCGGTCACCCATCCAAGTACTAGCCGGGCCCGATGATGCTTAACTTCGGTGATCGGACGAGAACCGGTGTATTCATCATGGTATGGCCGTTGGCGCTCATCTAATGTAGGAGCACGGCAGAATTCGCGTTCGGCTTTTCTCCCAACACACAAAATGTTAGTTTTCGGCCGCATTTGACGAAAGCGCTTCCTTCCGCAACCGCCAGTTCCTCATGGACGGCGCGGGGAGGCGCGCCCGGCGTCCCAGCAGAGTGACGGCCGAATTGGCGGGCGCACCGCCGCGTGTGTGAGACGCACTGCTGCTCGTTGCACCCCCTGTCATTCGCTGGGCGCGTGCAGCCTTCGACACTAGCGGAGGACGCATCTTGTCCCTGGTGTTCAGCGGAAGGCCTGTGCGGGGTGTGGCAGTGTCGTGCTGGAGGGCCAACTGGTAGCGATGTGGGCTTCCTCGCCTCGCCTCGCCTCGCCTCGCCTCGCCTCACACCAGGTGTCTGCGTAGTTTGCAGTGCATTCGCACCATTCCTATCCCTGTCCCTGTCCCCGTCCCGACTTGTCCCGACTTTGCTCGACTGCCGCTCGCTGCCGCTCGGGTCGTGGTCCATATGACAGCGCAAGCACGACAAACGTCTGCGGGACGAGACGAGACGAGACGACTAAGGAATAAATTCGTGGTTACAAATCAAATTTGGAACTCTACACTCCTACACAACAATAGGCGGTGACGTATTTCAGAAATCACCTGCCGATTCGTACTGTTTTGTCGTTTTCAAAGTCTTCTTGGCAAACTTGGTTAGCACATTCTCCCTCAAACTGAGTTAATTACTGCATTTTCGTACCATTACAGTAGTTTAAAAGGCTTAAGGAAGCATCTTTGTCACAACAGAAATGTAGTTTGAAAATTGGGCAGGCGACATAACAAAAAAAAAAAAACAGGAAGGGAGCCAACAGCACCCGGGTTTCCCAGGCGGTCACCCATCCAAGTACTAGCCGGGCCCGATGATGCTTAACTTCGGTGATCGGACGAGAACCGGTGTATTCATCATGGTATGGCCGTTGGCGCTCATCTAATGTAGGAGCACGGCAGAATTCGCGTTCGGCTTTTCTCCCAACACACAAAATGTTAGTTTTCGGCCGCATTTGACGAAAGCGCTTCCTTCCGCAACCGCCAGTTCCTCATGGACGGCGCGGGGAGGCGCGCCCGGCGTCCCAGCAGAGTGACGGCCGAATTGGCGGGCGCACCGCCGCGTGTGTGAGACGCACTGCTGCTCGTTGCACCCCCTGTCATTCGCTGGGCGCGTGCAGCCTTCGACACTAGCGGAGGACGCATCTTGTACCTGGTGTTCAGCGGAAGGCCTGTGCGGGGTGTGGCAGTGTCGTGCTGGAGGGCCAACTGGTAGCGATGTGGGCTTCCTCGCCTCGCCTCGCCTCGCCTCGCCTCGCCTCACACCAGGTGTCTGCGTAGTTTGCAGTGCATTCGCACCATTCCTATCCCTGTCCCTGTCCCCGTCCCGACTTGTCCCGACTTTGCTCGACTGCCGCTCGCTGCCGCTCGGGTCGTGGTCCATATGACAGCGCAAGCACGACAAACGTCTGCGGGACGAGACGAGACGAGGCGAGACGAGACGACTAAGGAATAAATTCGTGGTTACAAATCAAATTTGGAACTCTACACTCCTACACAACAATAGGCGGTGACGTATTTCAGAAATCACCTGCCGATTCGTACTGTTTTGTCGTTTTCAAAGTCTTCTTGGCAAACTTGGTTAGCACATTCTCCCTCAAACTGAGTTAATTACTGCATTTTCGTACCATTACAGTAGTTTAAAAGGCTTAAGGAAGCATCTTTGTCACAACAGAAAGGTAGTTTGAAAATTGGGCTGGCGACATAACAAAAAAAAAAACAGGAACGGTGCCAACTGCACCCGGGTTTCCCAGGCGGTCACCCATCCAAGTACTAGCCGTGCCCGATGATGCTTAACTTCGGTGATCGGACGAGAACCGGTGTATTCATCATGGTATAGCCGTTGGCGCTCATCTAATGTAGGAGCACGGCAGAATTCGCGTTCGGCTTTTCTCCCAACACACAAAATGTTAGTTTTCGGCCGCATTTGACGAAAGCGCTTCCTTCCGCAACCGCCAGTTCCTCATGGACGGCGCGGGGAGGCGCGCCCGGCGTCCCAGCAGAGTGACGGCCGAATTGGCGGGCGCACCGCCGCGTGTGTGAGACGCACTGCTGCTCGTTGCACCCCCTGTCATTCGCTGGGCGCGTGCAGCCTTCGACACAAGCGGAGGACGCATCTTGTCCCTGGTGTTCAGCGGAAGGCCTGTGCGGGGTGTGGCAGTGTCGTGCTGGAGGGCCCACTGGTAGCGATGTGGGCTTCCTCGCCTCGCCTCGCCTCGCCTCGCCTCGCCTCACACCAGGTGTCTGCGTAGTTTGCAGTGCATTCGCACCATTCCTATCCCTGTCCCTGTCCCCGTCCCGACTTGTCCCGACTTTGCTCGACTGCCGCTCGCTGCCGCTCGGGTCGTGGTCCATATGACAGCGCAAGCACGACAAACGTCTGCGGGACGAGACGAGACGAGACGACTAAGGAATAAATTCGTGGTTACAAATCAAATTTGGAACTCTACACTCCTACACAACAATAGGCGGTGACGTATTTCAGAAATCACCTGCCGATTCGTACTGTTTTGTCGTTTTCAAAGTCTTCTTGGCAAACTTGGTTAGCACATTCTCCCTCAAACTGAGTTAATTACTGCATTTTCGTACCATTACAGTAGTTTAAAAGGCTTAAGGAAGCATCTTTGTCACAACAGAAATGTAGTTTGAAAATTGGGCAGGCGACATAACAAAAAAAAAAAACAGGAAGGGAGCCAACAGCACCCGGGTTTCCCAGGCGGTCACCCATCCAAGTACTAGCCGGGCCCGATGATGCTTAACTTCGGTGATCGGACGAGAACCGGTGTATTCATCATGGTATGGCCGTTGGCGCTCATCTAATGTAGGAGCACGGCAGAATTCGCGTTCGGCTTTTCTCCCAACACACAAAATGTTAGTTTTCGGCCGCATTTGACGAAAGCGCTTCCTTCCGCAACCGCCAGTTCCTCATGGACGGCGCGGGGAGGCGCGCCCGGCGTCCCAGCAGAGTGACGGCCGAATTGGCGGGCGCACCGCCGCGTGTGTGAGACGCACTGCTGCTCGTTGCACCCCCTGTCATTCGCTGGGCGCGTGCAGCCTTCGACACTAGCGGAGGACGCATCTTGTCCCTGGTGTTCAGCGGAAGGCCTGTGCGGGGTGTGGCAGTGTCGTGCTGGAGGGCCAACTGGTAGCGATGTGGGCTTCCTCGCCTCGCCTCGCCTCGCCTCGCCTCGCCTCACACCAGGTGTCTGCGTAGTTTGCAGTGCATTCGCACCATTCCTATCCCTGTCCCTGTCCCCGTCCCGACTTGTCCCGACTTTGCTCGACTGCCGCTCGCTGCCGCTCGGGTCGTGGTCCATATGACAGCGCAAGCACGACAAACGTCTGCGGGACGAGACGAGACGAGGCGAGACGAGACGACTAAGGAATAAATTCGTGGTTACAAATCAAATTTGGAACTCTACACTCCTACACAACAATAGGCGGTGACGTATTTCAGAAATCACCTGCCGATTCGTACTGTTTTGTCGTTTTCAAAGTCTTCTTGGCAAACTTGGTTAGCACATTCTCCCTCAAACTGAGTTAATTACTGCATTTTCGTACC
Source organism: Schistocerca cancellata (assembly GCF_023864275.1). NCBI lineage: Eukaryota > Metazoa > Arthropoda > Insecta > Orthoptera > Acrididae > Schistocerca > Schistocerca cancellata. The sequence continues at coordinate 6,079 of NW_026047129.1, read as the reverse complement.
ATTACAGTAGTTTAAAAGGCTTAAGGAAACATCTTTGTCACAACAGAAAGGTAGTTTGAAAATTGGGCTGGCGACATAACAAAAAAAAAAACAGGAACGGTGCCAACTGCACCCGGGTTTCCCAGGCGGTCACCCATCCAAGTACTAGCCGTGCCCGATGATGCTTAACTTCGGTGATCGGACGAGAACCGGTGTATTCATCATGGTATAGCCGTTGGCGCTCATCTAATGTAGGAGCACGGCAGAATTCGCGTTCGGCTTTTCTCCCAACACACAAAATGTTAGTTTTCGGCCGCATTTGACGAAAGCGCTTCCTTCCGCAACCGCCAGTTCCTCATGGACGGCGCGGGGAGGCGCGCCCGGCGTCCCAGCAGAGTGACGGCCGAATTGGCGGGCGCACCGCCGCGTGTGTGAGACGCACTGCTGCTCGTTGCACCCCCTGTCATTCGCTGGGCGCGTGCAGCCTTCGACACAAGCGGAGGACGCATCTTGTCCCTGGTGTTCAGCGGAAGGCCTGTGCGGGGTGTGGCAGTGTCGTGCTGGAGGGCCCACTGGTAGCGATGTGGGCTTCCTCGCCTCGCCTCGCCTCGCCTCGCCTCGCCTCACACCAGGTGTCTGCGTAGTTTGCAGTGCATTCGCACCATTCCTATCCCTGTCCCTGTCCCCGTCCCGACTTGTCCCGACTTTGCTCGACTGCCGCTCGCTGCCGCTCGGGTCGTGGTCCATATGACAGCGCAAGCACGACAAACGTCTGCGGGACGAGACGAGACGAGACGACTAAGGAATAAATTCGTGGTTACAAATCAAATTTGGAACTCTACACTCCTACACAACAATAGGCGGTGACGTATTTCAGAAATCACCTGCCGATTCGTACTGTTTTGTCGTTTTCAAAGTCTTCTTGGCAAACTTGGTTAGCACATTCTCCCTCAAACTGAGTTAATTACTGCATTTTCGTACCATTACAGTAGTTTAAAAGGCTTAAGGAAGCATCTTTGTCACAACAGAAATGTAGTTTGAAAATTGGGCAGGCGACATAACAAAAAAAAAAAACAGGAAGGGAGCCAACAGCACCCGGGTTTCCCAGGCGGTCACCCATCCAAGTACTAGCCGGGCCCGATGATGCTTAACTTCGGTGATCGGACGAGAACCGGTGTATTCATCATGGTATGGCCGTTGGCGCTCATCTAATGTAGGAGCACGGCAGAATTCGCGTTCGGCTTTTCTCCCAACACACAAAATGTTAGTTTTCGGCCGCATTTGACGAAAGCGCTTCCTTCCGCAACCGCCAGTTCCTCATGGACGGCGCGGGGAGGCGCGCCCGGCGTCCCAGCAGAGTGACGGCCGAATTGGCGGGCGCACCGCCGCGTGTGTGAGACGCACTGCTGCTCGTTGCACCCCCTGTCATTCGCTGGGCGCGTGCAGCCTTCGACACTAGCGGAGGACGCATCTTGTCCCTGGTGTTCAGCGGAAGGCCTGTGCGGGGTGTGGCAGTGTCGTGCTGGAGGGCCAACTGGTAGCGATGTGGGCTTCCTCGCCTCGCCTCGCCTCGCCTCGCCTCGCCTCACACCAGGTGTCTGCGTAGTTTGCAGTGCATTCGCACCATTCCTATCCCTGTCCCTGTCCCCGTCCCGACTTGTCCCGACTTTGCTCGACTGCCGCTCGCTGCCGCTCGGGTCGTGGTCCATATGACAGCGCAAGCACGACAAACGTCTGCGGGACGAGACGAGACGAGGCGAGACGAGACGACTAAGGAATAAATTCGTGGTTACAAATCAAATTTGGAACTCTACACTCCTACACAACAATAGGCGGTGACGTATTTCAGAAATCACCTGCCGATTCGTACTGTTTTGTCGTTTTCAAAGTCTTCTTGGCAAACTTGGTTAGCACATTCTCCCTCAAACTGAGTTAATTACTGCATTTTCGTACCATTACAGTAGTTTAAAAGGCTTAAGGAAGCATCTTTGTCACAACAGAAATGTAGTTTGAAAATTGGGCAGGCGACATAACAAAAAAAAAAAACAGGAAGGGAGCCAACAGCACCCGGGTTTCCCAGGCGGTCACCCATCCAAGTACTAGCCGGGCCCGATGATGCTTAACTTCGGTGATCGGACGAGAACCGGTGTATTCATCATGGTATGGCCGTTGGCGCTCATCTAATGTAGGAGCACGGCAGAATTCGCGTTCGGCTTTTCTCCCAACACACAAAATGTTAGTTTTCGGCCGCATTTGACGAAAGCGCTTCCTTCCGCAACCGCCAGTTCCTCATGGACGGCGCGGGGAGGCGCGCCCGGCGTCCCAGCAGAGTGACGGCCGAATTGGCGGGCGCACCGCCGCGTGTGTGAGACGCACTGCTGCTCGTTGCACCCCCTGTCATTCGCTGGGCGCGTGCAGCCTTCGACACTAGCGGAGGACGCATCTTGTCCCTGGTGTTCAGCGGAAGGCCTGTGCGGGGTGTGGCAGTGTCGTGCTGGAGGGCCAACTGGTAGCGATGTGGGCTTCCTCGCCTCGCCTCGCCTCGCCTCGCCTCGCCTCACACCAGGTGTCTGCGTAGTTTGCAGTGCATTCGCACCATTCCTATCCCTGTCCCTGTCCCCGTCCCGACTTGTCCCGACTTTGCTCGACTGCCGCTCGCTGCCGCTCGGGTCGTGGTCCATATGACAGCGCAAGCACGACAAACGTCTGCGGGACGAGACGAGACGAGGCGAGACGAGACGACTAAGGAATAAATTCGTGGTTACAAATCAAATTTGGAACTCTACACTCCTACACAACAATAGGCGGTGACGTATTTCAGAAATCACCTGCCGATTCGTACTGTTTTGTCGTTTTCAAAGTCTTCTTGGCAAACTTGGTTAGCACATTCTCCCTCAAACTGAGTTAATTACTGCATTTTCGTACCATTACAGTAGTTTAAAAGGCTTAAGGAAGCATCTTTGTCACAACAGAAAGGTAGTTTGAAAATTGGGCTGGCGACATAACAAAAAAAAAACAGGAACGGAGCCAACTGCACCCGGGTTTCCCAGGCGGTCACCCATCCAAGTACTAGCCGTGCCCGATGATGCTTAACTTCGGTGATCGGACGAGAACCGGTGTATTCATCATGGTATAGCCGTTGGCGCTCATCTAATGTAGGAGCACGGCAGAATTCGCGTTCGGCTTTTCTCCCAACACACAAAATGTTAGTTTTCGGCCGCATTTGACGAAAGCGCTTCCTTCCGCAACCGCCAGTTCCTCATGGACGGCGCGGGGAGGCGCGCCCGGCGTCCCAGCAGAGTGACGGCCGAATTGGCGGGCGCACCGCCGCGTGTGTGAGACGCACTGCTGCTCGTTGCACCCCCTGTCATTCGCTGGGCGCGTGCAGCCTTCGACACAAGCGGAGGACGCATCTTGTCCCTGGTGTTCAGCGGAAGGCCTGTGCGGGGTGTGGCAGTGTCGTGCTGGAGGGCCCACTGGTAGCGATGTGGGCTTCCTCGCCTCGCCTCGCCTCGCCTCGCCTCGCCTCACACCAGGTGTCTGCGTAGTTTGCAGTGCATTCGCACCATTCCTATCCCTGTCCCTGTCCCCGTCCCGACTTGTCCCGACTTTGCTCGACTGCCGCTCGCTGCCGCTCGGGTCGTGGTCCATATGACAGCGCAAGCACGACAAACGTCTGCGGGACGAGACGAGACGAGGCGAGACGAGACGACTAAGGAATAAATTCGTGGTTACAAATCAAATTTGGAACTCTACACTCCTACACAACAATAGGCGGTGACGTATTTCAGAAATCACCTGCCGATTCGTACTGTTTTGTCGTTTTCAAAGTCTTCTTGGCAAACTTGGTTAGCACATTCTCCCTCAAACTGAGTTAATTACTGCATTTTCGTACCATTACAGTAGTTTAAAAGGCTTAAGGAAGCATCTTTGTCACAACAGAAAGGTAGTTTGAAAATTGGGCTGGCGACATAACAAAAAAAAAACAGGAACGGAGCCAACAGCACCCGGGTTTCCCAGGCGGTCACCCATCCAAGTACTAGCCGTGCCCGATGATGCTTAACTTCGGTGATCGGACGAGAACCGGTGTATTCATCATGGTATAGCCGTTGGCGCTCATCTAATGTAGGAGCACGGCAGAATTCGCGTTCGGCTTTTCTCCCAACACACAAAATGTTAGTTTTCGGCCGCATTTGACGAAAGCGCTTCCTTCCGCAACCGCCAGTTCCTCATGGACGGCGCGGGGAGGCGCGCCCGGCGTCCCAGCAGAGTGACGGCCGAATTGGCGGGCGCACCGCCGCGTGTGTGAGACGCACTGCTGCTCGTTGCACCCCCTGTCATTCGCTGGGCGCGTGCAGCCTTCGACACAAGCGGAGGACGCATCTTGTCCCTGGTGTTCAGCGGAAGGCCTGTGCGGGGTGTGGCAGTGTCGTGCTGGAGGGCCCACTGGTAGCGATGTGGGCTTCCTCGCCTCGCCTCGCCTCGCCTCGCCTCGCCTCACACCAGGTGTCTGCGTAGTTTGCAGTGCATTCGCACCATTCCTATCCCTGTCCCTGTCCCCGTCCCGACTTGTCCCGACTTTGCTCGACTGCCGCTCGCTGCCGCTCGGGTCGTGGTCCATATGACAGCGCAAGCACGACAAACGTCTGCGGGACGAGACGAGACGAGACGACTAAGGAATAAATTCGTGGTTACAAATCAAATTTGGAACTCTACACTCCTACACAACAATAGGCGGTGACGTATTTCAGAAATCACCTGCCGATTCGTACTGTTTTGTCGTTTTCAAAGTCTTCTTGGCAAACTTGGTTAGCACATTCTCCCTCAAACTGAGTTAATTACTGCATTTTCGTACCATTACAGTAGTTTAAAAGGCTTAAGGAAGCATCTTTGTCACAACAGAAATGTAGTTTGAAAATTGGGCAGGCGACATAACAAAAAAAAAAAACAGGAAGGGAGCCAACAGCACCCGGGTTTCCCAGGCGGTCACCCATCCAAGTACTAACCGCGCCCGATGTTGCTTAACTTCGGTGATCGGACGAGAACCGGTGTAGTCAACATGGTATGGCCGTTGGCGTCCTTATACTGTAGCCGAACCACGGAGGAAGCATTCGCCTCTTCTCCCAACACACGCAATCGCCGCTTTCCGTGGCACATTTGACGCAAAGCGCGTCTTTCCACCTCGAAGGTGGCGCGGAGTGCGCGCTCGCCTCGGCGTCTCATAGGCGACTGCCGAACGTAGGTGAGACGCACAACACAGCTGCTCGATGCACCGCCTGTCATTCGTTTGGTGCGTGCGGCCTCCGACACCCACTGGCGACGCGCCTTGTTCCTGTTATCCGGCGCAGGGCTTGCGCGCGGCCGGGCGGCGGGGGCACTGCGCGGGGTGTTGCAGTGTCCTGCTGGACCGACGGAAGCTCTCTCACCTGCCTGACACACGCCGCGCTTCCAGATTAATGCGTAATTTGCGCGGTGCATTTGCATTCGCGCCTGTCCCCCCTCCCGTCCCGACTTGTCCCGACTTTGCTCGACTGCCGCTCGCTGCCGCTCGGGTCGCGGCCCATATGACAGCACAAGCACGAGAAACATCTGCGAGACGGGCGCGGGCCTGACCGGCGTGTCCGAGACGCCGTGGGCGGCCGTTCGGAGCTACTAGAGCAGCGCTGTGCCGTGCCATGGAAAGGTGCGAAACCAAGGACAGAAGACACAGAATTTTTGTTTACAAATTTGCACGTGTACACTGCTACAAAACAATAAGCCCGGACGTATTTCGGAACATTTCTGCCGCTTAATACTGTTTTGTTATTTCCAGAGACACTTTGGAAATCTTCCTTGGCACACGCTTCTTCAAACTGAGTTCCCTAATATCGTATCTTTTGTTTATTACAACAGATTTAAGTCATTGTGGAAACATCTTTGTCGCATCGGAAAGGTAGCGTGAAGAGACGGCTGGCAGGGCTGGCGACAAGAAAGCAAAATATGAAGACAGCCAGAGGTCCCAGGCAGTCGCCGATCCGAATACTAACGTTGTTGCTTAACTTGGGTGATGGCACGAGAACGGTTGGTTTTTTTTTATTTATTTATTTATTTAGTTACTTTT
>NW_026047128.1:0-2000 GCF_023864275.1 Schistocerca cancellata | reverse complement strand
CGGAATTTAGCACTGCTGCGTAACAGTAGGCTCTGGCGCATTTCAAGAACACATCTGTCGATTGGTAGTGTTTTGTCATTTTCAACGAGTTCCTAGCACTCTTCCTTCGCGCATTCTTACTCAAACCGAGTTCATTACCGTAATTTCGTATCTTACGTTTAATACAGTACTTTAAAATGCTTGTGGAAGCATCTTTGTCGACACCTGAAAGTTATTATGAAAAGAGGCCTGGCAGGTGTAGCGACGTAAAAATGAAAAAATGAGAAAGAGCCAACAGCACGCGGTGTTCCCAGGCGGTCACCCATCCAAGTACTAACCGCGCCCGATGTTGCTTAACTTCGGTGATCGGACGAGAACCGGTGTAGTCAACATGGTATGGCCGTTGGCGTCCTTATACTGTAGCCGCACCACCGAAGAAGCATTCGCCTCTTCTCCCAACACACGCAATCGCCGCTTTCCGTGGCACATTTGACGCAAAGCGCGTCTTTCCACCTCGAAGGTGGCGCGGAGTGCGCGCTCGCCTCGGCGTCTCATAGGCGACTGCCGAACGTAGGTGAGACGCACAACACAGCTGCTCGATGCACCGCCTGTCATTCGTTTGGTGCGTGCGGCCTCCGACACCCACTGGCGACGCGCCTTGTTCCTGTTATCCGGCGCAGGGCTTGCGCGCGGCCGGGCGGCGGGGGCACTGCGCGGGGTGTTGCAGTGTCCTGCTGGACCGACGGAAGCTTTCTCACCTGCCTGACACACGCCGCGCTTCCAGATTAATGCGTAATTTGCGCGGTGCATTTGCATTCGCGCCTGTCCCCCCTCCCGTCCCGACTTGTCCCGACTTTGCTCGACTGCCGCTCGCTGCCGCTCGGGTCGCGGCCCATATGACAGCACAAGCACGAGAAACATCTGCGAGACGGGCGCGGGCCTGACCGGCGTGTCCGAGACGCCGTGGGCGGCCGTTCGGAGCTACTAGAGCAGCGCTGTGCCGTGCCATGGAAAGGTGCGAAACCAAGGACAGAAGACACAGAATTTTTGTTTACAAATTTGCACGTGTACACTGCTACAAAACAATAAGCCCGGACGTATTTCGGAACATTTCTGCCGCTTAATACTGTTTTGTTATTTCCAGAGACACTTTGGAAATCTTCCTTGGCACACGCTTCTTCAAACTGAGTTCCCTAATATCGTATCTTTTGTTTATTACAACAGATTTAAGTCATTGTGGAAACATCTTTGTCGCATCGGAAAGGTAGCGTGAAGAGACGGCTGGCAGGGCTGGCGACAAGAAAGCAAAATATGAAGACAGCCAGAGGTCCCAGGCAGTCGCCGATCCGAATACTAACGTTGTTGCTTAACTTGGGTGATGGCACGAGAACGGTTGGTTTTTTTTTATTTATTTATTTATTTAGTTACTTTTCGGAATTTAGCACTGCTGCGTAACAGTAGGCTCTGGCGCATTTCAAGAACACATCTGTCGATTGGTAGTGTTTTGTCATTTTCAACGAGTTCCTAGCACTCTTCCTTCGCGCATTCTTACTCAAACCGAGTTCATTACCGTAATTTCGTATCTTACGTTTAATACAGTACTTTAAAATGCTTGTGGAAGCATCTTTGTCGACACCTGAAAGTTATTATGAAAAGAGGCCTGGCAGGTGTAGCGACGTAAAAATGAAAAAATGAGAAAGAGCCAACAGCACGCGGTGTTCCCAGGCGGTCACCCATCCAAGTACTAACCGCGCCCGATGTTGCTTAACTTCGGTGATCGGACGAGAACCGGTGTAGTCAACATGGTATGGCCGTTGGCGTCCTTATACTGTAGCCGCACCACCGAAGAAGCATTCGCCTCTTCTCCCAACACACGCAATCGCCGCTTTCCGTGGCACATTTGACGCAAAGCGCGTCTTTCCACCTCGAAGGTGGCGCGGAGTGCGCGCTCGCCTCGGCGTCTCATAGGCGACTGCCGAACGTAGGTGAGACGCACAACACAGCTGCTCGATGCACCGCCT